>NC_085011.1:284592-322092 GCF_963854185.1 Sardina pilchardus | reverse complement strand
TAGTTGAGGAGGTTGTTGTGTTTGAGGAGGTAGTTGAGTTTGAGGAGGTAGTTGATAAGGTAGTTGAGTTTGAGGAAGTAGTTGAGGAGATAGTTGAGTTTGAGGAGGTAGTTGAGTTTGAGGAGGTAGTTGAGGAGGTAATTGTGTTTGAGGAGGTAGTTGAGTTTGAGGAGGTAGTTGATAAGGTAGTTGAGTTTGAGGAGGTAGTTGAGGAGGTAATTGAGTTTGAGGAGATAGTTGATTCTGAGGAGATAGTTGAGGTAGTTTGAGGAGGTAGTTGAGTTTGAGGAGGTAGTTGCGGTTGAGGAGGTAGTTGAGTTTGAGGAGATAGTTGAGTTTGAGGAGGTAGTTGAGGTAATTGAGGAGGCAGTCCAGGGATGCTGGAGGATGGGTTACTTTTATACATAATACACACACACACACACACACACACATATATTTACATAATGCACACGCACATACTCACATATTTACATAATATTCGAAAATGTTTACCATGAATGTTTGGTAGTTCAAAGAAATTGAATGCACAGAACAGGTGAGAAGCAGGACAGGTGAGGTACTCAGCACAGGTGCTACCTGTCACAAGTGGGAAGGTACAAGATTCGCTGTTATACAGAGCTGGGTAAACCCTGACGCCTGATGTGTGTGTGTGTTAGCCTGGAAAACCAGCGCCAACTGCTGGACGGCAAAATGTTTTGCCTGCATTTGGGTCTGGCCTCGGACCACTGTACATTTTGAAAACACTGCCCTGAATCTGGCAGATGGCAACTAAACCAATCACAACGCAGAGATGTGTTTTGAATCAACGCGGGCGAGGCAGAGGGCTCTGGGGCGGGGTTTTGAGGGAGCGTTGGCCTATAGGCACAGACACGGTTTGAAAGACAACGGGTTGTGCTCATCAACAATGTTCCGTTGTATCCATTCATCGAGGCCAGACTAAATTAGACATCCAATCCATTTAGGCTGGTTTATCAGGCTATGTGTGTGTGTGTGTGTGTGTGTGTGTGTGTGTGTGTGTGTGTGTGTCTGACCCTCTCTCTGCGCAGGGCTACAGAAGAACTTCCTGGACTCCGCCTACAGGATTCTGGGTGCCGTGGGGAAGGTGCGAGAGGCCTTCAGCCCCCCGGAGCCAGACTTCCCCCCCCCACCACCAGACCTGGATCAACTGCACGTGAGTCTCTCTCTCTCACACACACACACACACACACACACACACACACACACACGTACACGTACACGTACACACACACACACACACCACCACCAGACCTGGATCAACTGCACGTGAGTCTCTCTCTCTCTCTCACACACACACACACACACACACACACACACACACACACACACACACACACACACACACACACACACACACACACACACACACACACACACACACACACACACAAACACACCACCACCAGACCTGGATCAACTGCACGTGAGTCTCTCTCTCACACACACACACACACACACACACGCACACACACGCACACACACGCACACACACGCACACACACACACACGTACACACACACCACCACCAGACCTGGATCAACTGCACGTGAGTCTCACACACACACACACGCACACACACGCACACACACACACACGTACACACACACCACCACCAGACCTGGATCAACTGCACGTGAGTCTCACACACACACACACACACACACACACACGCACACACACACACACACACACGTACACATACACACGTACACACCCACCACCACCTCTTCTCCTCTTCACTCCTCTTCTCTTCAGCTCCTCTTCTCCACTCCTCAACTCTTCCTCCTCTCCTCCTCCTCTTCTCCACTCCTCAACTCTTCCTCCTCTCCTCCTCCTCTTCTCCACTCCTCAACTCTTCCTCCTCTCCTTCTCCTCTTCTCTTGAACTCTTCCTCTTCTCCACTCCTCTTTTCCTCAACTCTTTTCCCTTTTCAAGTTCAAACTGTGAAGTGTCTGAGAGTAGACATAGCTTATTGCTGCACATAGAGAAGATAATATCTAATGCCCCCCCCATTCCCCAGCACATAGAGAAGATCATATCTAATGACCCCCCCCCATTTCCCCAGCACATAGAGAATATCATATCTTATGTCCCCCCCCCCTCAGCACATAGAGAATATCATATCTAATGCCCCCCCCCCAGCACATAGAGAATATCATATCGAATGCCCCCCTCCATTCCCCAGCACATAGAGAAGATCATATCTAATGCCCCCCCAATTCCCCAGCACATAGAGATCATATCTAATGCCCCCCCTCAGCACATAGAGAATATCATATCGAATGCCCCCCTCCATTCCCCAGCACATAGAGAAGATCATATCTAATGCCCCCCCAATTCCCCAGCACATAGAGAAGATCATATCTAATACCCCCCCCTCTCAGCACATAGAGAAGATCATATTTAATGCCCCCCCCCCAATTCCCCAGCACATAGAGAAGATCATATCTAATGCCCCCCCCATTCCCCAGCACATAGAGAAGATAATATCTAATGCCTCCCCCCCCCCTCAGCACATAGAGAAGATCATATCTAATGCCCCCCCCAGCACATAGAGAAGATCATATCTAATGCCCCCCCCATTCCCCAGCACATAGAGATCATATCTAATGCCCCCCCTCAGCACATAGAGAATATCATATCGAATGCCCCCCTCCATTCCCCAGCACATAGAGAAGATCATATCTAATGCCCCCCCAATTCCCCAGCACATAGAGAAGATCATATCTAATACCCCCCCCTCTCAGCACATAGAGAAGATCATATTTAATGCCCCCCCCCCAATTCCCCAGCACATAGAGAAGATCATATCTAATGCCCCCCCCATTCCCCAGCACATAGAGAAGATCATATCTAATGCCCCCCCCATTCCCCAGCACACAGAGAAGATCATATCTAATGCCTCCCCCCCCCCTCAGCACATAGAGAAGATCATATCTAATGCCCCCCCCAATTCCCCAGCACATAGAGAAGATCATATCTAATGCCCCCCCCATTCCCCAGCACACAGAGAAGATCATATCTAATGCCTCCCCCCCCCCTCAGCACATAGAGAAGATCATATCTAATGCCCCCCCCCCAGCACATAGAGAAGATCATATCTAATGCCTCCCCCCCCCCCTCAGCACATAGAGAAGATCATATCTAATGCCCCCCCCCCCCCTCAGCACATAGAGATCATATCTAATGCCCCCCCCAGAGAAGATCATATCTAATGCCCCCCCCAATTCCCCAGGTGAATGATGAGCAGGCCCCCCCTAAGCCCCCGCTACCTGAGGGAGAGGTGCCCCCCCCTCGACCCCCCCCTCCAGAGGAGAAGGACGAGGAGTTCCCCGATCAGAAGGCCGGAGAGGTGGTCAGCGAGCCCATGATGGTGGCCGCCCGGCAACTCCATGACGAGGCCCGCAAGTGGTCAAGCAAGGTACTATTATTATTGTTATTATTATTATTATTATTATTATTATTATTATTATCATTATTATCATCATTATCATTATCATTATCATTATTGGTATTATTATTATTATTATTATAGAATTACACTGTACCGCATACTTCACACGACGCAAGGCCCGCAAGTGGTCCAGCAAGGTTTTATTCTTCTTATTGTTATCACTATTATTATTATTATTATTATTATTATTATTATTATTATTATTATTTTTATGTTTATAGCCAGGTGAGCACCTCTGCAGTGCTCCACATACTCCACACCACACGGTGGCAGCATCTGCAAGTCATCTCTCTGACCATTACAATGCTTATGAAACCTACTCCACACCACACGGTGGCAGCATCTGCAAGTCATCTCTCTGACCATTACAGTGCTTATGAAACCAAGTCATCTCTCTGACCATTACAGTGCTTATGAAACCAAGTCATCTCTCTGACAATTACAATGCTTATGAAACCTACTCCACACCACACGGTGGCAGCATCTGCAAGTCATCTCTCTGACAATTACAATGCTTATGAAACCTTTTGTGGTGTTTGTGGGCTATATTGATGTAGGGAGACATGCGTTTGAATATAGATATTTGTCTTCAGTTCAATGGCAATGCTTATGAAACCTTTTGTGGTGTTTGTGGACTATATTGATGTAGGGAGACATGCGTTTGAATATAGATATTGGTCTTCAGTTCAATGGCAATTCTTATGAAACCTTTTGTGATGTTTGTGGGCTATATTGATGTAGGGAGACATGTGTTTGAATATAGATATTGGTCTTCAGTTCAATGGCAATGCTTATGAAACCTTTTGTGTTGTTTGTGGGCTATATTGATGTAGGGAGACATGCGTTTGAATATAGATATTGGTCTTCAGTTCACTGTATTTGTTGGCTGGCATAACATCCAGCACAGAGACTGGCACAGTATTCTGACCTCATGTTGTAGTGTCTGTGGGTGTGTGTGTGGGTGTGTGTGGGTATAGTATAACACAGGACCAGTATTCTGACTTCATGTTGTACACTGTGTGTGTGTGTGGGTGTGTGTGGGTATAGTATAACACTGGACCAGTATTCTGACCTCATGTTGTACTCTGTGTATGTGTGGGTCTGTGTGTGGGTGTGTGTGGGTATAGTATAACACTGGACCAGTATTCTGACTTCATGTTGTACTCAAATGAAACTTCCCTGGATTTATCTCTGAAGCTTCACTCTGCCTTCAACACTCCACACAGATAACCCATGCAGGAGGAGTGTGTGTGTGTGTGTGTGTGTGTGTGTGTGTGTGTGTGTGTGTGTGTGTGTGTGTGTGTGTGTGTGTGTGTGTGTGTGTGTGTGTGTGTGTGTGTGTGTGGAAACTGAGTAAGATGAGATTGTGTGTGTGGAAATTGAGTAAGCTGAGATTGTGTTTGGGTGTGTGTGTGTGTATGTGTGTGTGTGTGTGTGTGTGTGTGTGTGTGTGTGGAAATTGAGTAAGCTGAGATTGTGTTTGGGTGTGTGTGTGTGTGTGTGTATGTGTGTGTGTGTGTGTGTGTGTGGAAACTGAATAAACTGAGATTGTGTTTGGGTGTGTGTGTGTGTGTGTGTGTGTGTGTGTGTGGAAACTGAATAAACTGAGATTGTGTGTGGAAACTGTCATGGAGAAGAACTGGGTACATGTGTTCATCAGGTACTTCACCACCAGAGCGGAGTGGATGCTGTGTGTAGCAGGGTGGAGGTGTAGAGTGGAGGTGTAGAGTGGAGGTGTAGCGTGGATGCTGTGTGTAGCAGGGTGGAGGTGTAGAGTGGATGCTGTGTGTAGCAGGGTGGAGGTGTAGAGTGGATGCTGTGTGTAGCAGGGTGGAGGTGTAGAATGGATGCTGTGTGTAGCAGGGTGGAGGTGTAGAGTGGATGCTGTGTGTAGCAGGGTGGAGGTGTAGAATGGATGCTGTGTGTAGCAGGGTGGAGGTGTAGAGTGGATGCTGTGTGTAGCAGGGTGGAGGTTTAGCGTGGATGCTGTGTGTAGCAGGGTGGAGGTGTAGAATGGATGCTGTGTGTAGCAGGGTGGAGGTGTAGAGTGGATGCTGTGTGTAGCAGGGTGGAGGTGTAGAGTGGAGGTGTGGAGTGGATGCTGTGTGTAGCAGGGTGGAGGTGTAGAGTGGAGGTGTGGAGTGGATGCTGTGTGTAGCAGGGTGGAGGTGTAGAGTGGATGCTGTGTGTAGCAGGGTGGAGGTGTAGAATGGATGCTGTGTGTAGCAGGGTGGAGGTGTAGAGTGGATGCTGTGTGTAGCAGGGTGTAGGTGTAGAGTGGAGGTGTAGAATGGATGCTGTGTGTAGCAGGGTGGAGGTGTGGAGTGGATGCTGTGTGTAGCAGGGTGGAGGTGTAGCAGGGTGGAGGTGTAGAATGGATGCTGTGTGTAGCAGGGTGGAGGTGTAGAGTGGAGGTGTAGAGTGGAGGTGTAGCGTGGATGCTGTGTGTAGCAGGGTGGAGGTGTGGAGTGGATGCTGTGTGTAGCAGGGTGGAGGTGTTGAATGGATGCTGTGTGTAGCAGGGTGGAGGTTTAGCGTGGATGCTGTGTGTAGCAGGGTGGAGGTGTAGAGTGGATGCTGTGTGTAGCAGGGTGGAGGTGTAGAGTGGAGGTGTAGAGTGGAGGTGTAGCGTGGATGCTGTGTGTAGCAGGGTGGAGGTGTGGAGTGGATGCTGTGTGTAGCAGGGTGGAGGTGTAGAGTGGGTGTTGTGTGTAGCAGGGTGGAGGTGTAGCAGGGTGGAGGTGTAGAATGGATGCTGTGTGTAGCAGGGTGGAGGTGTAGAGTGGAGGATGCTGTGTGTAGCAGGGTGGAGGTGTAGAGTGGGTGTTGTGTGTAGCAGGGTGGAGGTGTGGAGTGGAGGTGTAGAATGGATGCTGTGTGTAGCAGGGTGGAGGTGTAGAGTGGATGCTGTGTGTAGCAGGGTGGAGGTGTAGAGTGGATGCTGTGTGTAGCAGGGTGGAGGTGTAGAGTGGATGCTGTGTGTAGCAGGGTGTAGCAGGGTGGAGGTGTAGCGTGGATGCTGTGTGTAGCAGGGTGGAGGTGTAGATGGGATGCTGTGTGTAGCAGGGTGGAGGTATAGCAGGGTGGAGGTGTAGAGTGGAGGTGTGTGTAGCAGGGTGGAGGTGTAGAATGGATGCTGTGTGTAGCAGGGTGGAGGTGTAGAGTGGATGCTGTGTGTAGCAGGGTGGAGGTGTAGAGTGGATGCTGTGTGTAGCAGGGTGGAGGTGTGGAGTGGATGCTGTGTGTAGCAGGGTGGAGGTGTGGAGTGGATGCTGTGTGTAGCAGGGTGGAGGTGTAGAGTGGATGCTGTGTGTAGCAGGGTGGAGGTGTAGCGTGGAGGTGTAGAATGGATGCTGTGTGTAGCAGGGTGGAGGTGGAGTGGGTGTTCAGGTGGAATATTAGAGTGGGTGTTCAGGTGGAGGTAGAGTGGGTGTTCAGGATGGAGGTGTAGAGTGCATGTTCTGGGTGGAGGTGTGGAGTGGATGTTGTTTGTAGGTGGAGGTGGAGTGGATGTTCAGGATGGAGGTAGAGTGGGTGTTCAGGATGGAGGTGTAGAGTGCATGTTCTGGGTGGAGGTGTGGAGTGGATGTTGTTTGTAGGTGGAGGTGGAGTGGATGTTCAGGATGGAGGTAGAGTGGGTGTTCAGCTGGAGGTGTGGAGTGGATGCTATTTGTAGCAGGGTGGAGGTGGAGTGGATGTTCAGGATGGAGGTATAGTGGGTGTTCAGGTGGAGGTGGAGAGTGGGTTTTTGGGATCTTCTGCATTTGGATTTCCTCAGAATCACAGCTCTGGAACCTCTGTAGGCTTTCTGGAAGATCTATTTCAGGACCAAACCAGGACCATACAGATGGTACGGGTTGAGAATGCTCCTTTCTTTCCCGCACATCGGGACTCCCGAAGCATCGGGACTTTAATTAAAACTGCAACCGCAAGGGGGCAACATAAGACCGCCTTAATAAAATGAAGGTTCGGCTCATACCGGAAAACACGGAAAAACCCGAAGACACCGCGCTGGTGACAAGCGGAGAAAAGAGACATCACGCTCGGCATGTCAGATTGCAGTTTCAGAGTTTTCGAATGTTTTACAGCGTACCTCACAGCTGGCTCTCTCACTCGACGTAGCCTATAACTCAGTCAGTCCAGCAGAGATGCCAGAGCAACGTTTTGGTCAATGGAGAGGGAGAGAAATGCTCCGCATATCCGTCTCATTTAATCCGTCTCATTTAATCATTAAAATGAAGGTGATGACTGGCGAAATTATAATCAAACGACGTTTCAATAAACCATTGTTGAAATTAATGAAAATGGTTTTAGAAGCCTTCAATTCAACCTGAAAGACTCGATATAGGCAACCTTAGATTAATTCATTAATTCATTACGGTTACAAGACCGCATTTCCGTGAATAGGCTATTATTGTCAAGGCGAAGACGAAAGAGATGGACAAGATGGACATTTAGGCTACATTTATGCTAGGAATAGGCCTACTTAGAAATGTGTAGGCCTATAGGCTATTTCAAAACGGAGGCATGTTCATTTTAACCGGCGACGCTGGGTAGCTTACCCAGCATTTTATCACAGATTTTGTCCCCCACCACTTTTGACAACTGAAAATAAAATGTATTTAACAGAAATATCTTTAATAGGCCTACATGCCTATCATGTCACTGCACTTATAACCGTAGGCTACATGCATGGAGAAGATTGCGCATTTTGTAACATTGTAACAATGGATGGTCAGATATGCGATAGGGCAGTGAGGGTGATTCATTGTAACCATCGACTAGTAGGCCTAGCTCCGCAAAAGAAGTTTCTAGCAACTTAGAATATATGGATCTCGTTATGCATGTTCATGTTGATTCAGAGATAGACATAGACTACCGTGGGCTACTGTGCGTCAATATAACAGCATTTTATCATGTGGTGAATTAATGACTAACGTCAGTTTAACATGTCAGAACTTTTGATCGGCGTTTCAAGTGCATGCCGCGAATAAATGAACTCGACTGACTGAATCCTTTATATTTCTTGGCTAAGTGCGAGAAGGTTGTCACTCGAACTGTGGCGTAACTGGATGAGGCATCTTAATCATACGTCAGCGACCGGGGTTCAAAACTTACTCTACGAACCTCCGGAACCCATTAAGACAAGAGGCATTATTTTATTAAAAAGTTTTGCGATTCTTTTTATGATTGCGATGTCTGCTGAAAAGAAAAGTTAATATGTGAATTCGTGGTTCAGCGCACACACACACACACACACACACACACACACACACACACACACACACACACATTTTTACATTTACATAATAGGGCTCGGGCACACGCCTTGCATTCTAGGAATATCGCCGCCATTTGGTAGCGCACTGAACGTAATATCCATTCATTCAGATGCACAAGACAAGAAGCAGAAATATAGTAGCGATTTATTCTTTTCCTCTTGCGATCGTGGGTTGCACTGTTACACCCCATTACACAGCAACATACTACCAAGAAGGCAAAAACTAAGTAACAGGAACACACTAAAAGGCGGGAGTAAATCCATAGTAATCCATAGTAAACTAAGGAGTGAAGCTGCCAATGTGGCTGTGCCCGCGAAGTTTTGATGTCATGATCCCGAGCCCTAGTGTCAGGAAGTGTCTGTCGAGAGAGAGGGGGGAGGGAGGCAATCGTCCTCAATGCCGCATATAGGTAGGCTATAATGTCTAGTGAACTGGTTAGACAAGTGTGGGGGAGGGGGAATGATCGCACAAGACAATTGCTCTTCATGAAATGGGTAGTCTCACAGACGTTTGTCGATGTTTAAACGTAGCCTACTACATCACTTGCGAAATCGGACATGGCACATAGAATTATTAGGCTACTGGATTTAATATAGCATAGACTTTGTTCATCCTATATTAGCCTATATTAAAATGTAATGTGCTGCGGGGAAGCATTGGGGAAGTCAGTTTAAGTTGTCCTGTAACAATTTGCCTCTTATTATAATCAAGAGTATGCAGCCACTACGCACATAATAGTCTAGGTTACGGGCGGATGCGAGCAACCCCATGCAAAAGAAGGCCTTAAGTTAACGGACTGAAGGCCTGTTTACATGTCAAACATGCATTAAATCTAAGAAACGAAAAACACAAATATCATGTATTGTGTCGTAAACAGTTAATGACTTCGTGGCCACTATGCGCAACTGCATCGCGCAGTGAGCTGAAGGATAGGAGGACCGACACTTATTAACACAAAGCTTTGTAAAGCACTAACAACCACCCCTCAAAGTTCATTGTCCATAAGTCCAAACAGTAAGTATAAAAATCCGACAATCCAAAACGATAACGAGATCTCCCAGAAACGAAAAACAAGTTTGTTGAGTAGCCTAGTCCTTCCAACAATCTCAGCTTTTGCGTTTGTTAGATAAAAGGCATTCTGTCCTGCTGTATTCCAATGAGAAAAAATCATCCACAAGGTAGGCTAAGGGTCACGGTAATGCAGCATGCAGGAATCTATATACGCACAAAACGAATGAATGGGTTATATCGGCCAAAACGAATGAATGGGTTGGGAGAGTCGTCTGGCTGTGTCAGCAGACTGCAGTCGGTCTCGAGGGGTTAAATAGCGCACGTACTTGAATTTTAGACCACACGAAAATAAAATCAAATCAAAAAAGAAGGATTTCAAGTGTGCGAACCTTTTTCCATTTTTTTTTATGATTTAGCCTACTCTTGTTCTGCACCTTGACCGGGGATGTGCACGAACTTTTTTACTACACTTGAATTTTAAACAAACTCTTCTCTAGCCTATATCCTATAGCCATACTTTAATAATCAGATATTATGCTCATTTTTGTAGGCTACACCTCACCGGCAAGCACGCACGCAAATGCTGCTTTTGCTATCTACAATATTGGCCAGGCTATATAGAATAGGCTTTTAGGACTGTATTTTGCCTTCGTGCAACTTTAGTTGTGCTCAATCTAAATTATTGTCAGTAAGGATAGGTCATATTACCAAATGGCGAACCTCGAAAATTATTTAGGATATAGAGCCGTGTCCATTACGCATGCAGTTATTTTTTAGGCTATTGTTTTATTTGAGTGTTTTTGTCTATGGCAAACATAGTTGAAACGTTCGCTCTAAACTTATGTATTTCCAATCGGCTTTCACAAAACCGATGAGGTCCAGATCTCAGTGGCCTCATAGCTGCCTACAGCCATGCATAGTAAGCCTAATGATAGCCTAATAGTTATGACATTAATAGCCTATTAATGACCTCATGTCGGAATGGCACGTTGTTTGAAAAAAAAAAGTTAAATAGGCCTAGGCCTACCGCCGAGTGGGGATATGTCGGAATGAACAGCGGATACCAGCTGGGTTGTATAACATTACTGTATTCGTTGATCTTATCGATGCAGTCCTTGCGGCCACTTCTCCCCATCGTAGGAAACTTTCTGCTTAGTGTTGACAACACAAAGGCCTTCACGTTGTGTGGCAGTGCTTGCTTGCTCTTCGATCCATCCCAGTTGGTGGTTTTGCACCTGTCCCTGAGTTATACTCTATATGAGTAAGCGCTTATGCTCTAACCGCATAATAAAAGAAGCACCTGCAGCAGTGCTTATGGCAAGGCTATTAACACCTGTCACTGAGCTATGGACAAGCAGTTATGCTCGAAAATTATCATAATAACAGACACACCTAATTGTATGGCTCTATGTTTAAACACATCAAATTAGCAAGCATTTCCGCAGCGGGAGAAGCAGCGGACAGGAGCGGACAGGAGCGCCACCACAAGCAAGCACTTCTAGCCCAAATTAACATGGCAACGTTGCCTATGACTAAAGTGTCTAAGTAGGCTAGTCCTACTAATATTACATTTGATTGGTAGCATGTTTGTAGCGCGCCAGTTTACCCATCCCCTACATCAAAACAGCTTAGAATCAATCAAAGAATCAGCTGTGTCGGCGTTAGGCTGTAGGCGATTTTCTATAACCATTTTCATTCATTTCAACAATGGTTCATTGAAACGTCGTTTGAATAATTTCGCCAGTCATCACCTTCATTGTAATGATTAAATGAGATTAAGGAGTCGACTATTGACGGATATGCGGTCTTCATCATTTTGAAATGCGGGATGAAACTTTCTACCACCTGGTGGTTGTTTGGGTACATTGCCTTAGCCTCGAAAAAAATCGGCTTGACGGCCTGCGGGATCTCTTCGGGAGTCCCGCGGGAGAAGGTGCATTCTCAACCCGAACCCACTGTATCTCCCCCAAAACAGGACCATATCTTTTCCAAACTCTTTCATATCAGGACTGGTTTATGTCCCATATCTGGATCATATCCTCTCCAAACTCTCTCTCATATCAGGACTGGTTTATATCCCATATCTGGATCATATCAGGACTGGTTTATGTCCCATATCTGGATCATATCAGGACTGGTTTATATCCCATATCTGGATCATATCAGGAGCATATCAGGACTGGTTTATATCCCATATATGGATCATATCAGGACTGCTTTATGTCCCATATCTGGATTATATCAGGACTATCTGCATGTTTTGATTTCTGTCCTCATCTATAACTGCTGTGATTATAGCTCCCCTTGCATCAAGGATTCCTCCACCAAGGGAGGGAGAGTGTGTATGTGTTGGTGTGTGTAAACATTCTTCTCAGTCAATCTGTTGTTTGTTTGTTTGTGCATAATCAACCCCTGTTCATAACACACACACACACACACACACACACACACACACACACACTGAAGGTGTCTGTGGACCTCTGGTGTCCAGCCCTCTGTATTTTTCTCAGATGGCGTTTACATGGACATTTAATACTCTGATTATTGTTAGGTTTCTAAATATTCTGATTTGATGTTTGTGCATATAAACCTTATATCTGATTTCAGAACCTTGAATAAGCGCTTATGCCAGCCGGAGTACTCCAAGCGGAGCTGGGTTCTACGCAAGATAGACTAGAACCACAAATAATAGAGGGGTGCTTTCTAGAATCTTTGGCCAGAACACTGTAATAGAACACTGTGATCAATTACCGGGATACTAATATGTGTTGTGTATACAAGGATATTAATAACCAGGTTTCTCTGCGTTCTTGTAAACACAATATCCTGAATATGTGTTGTGTATAGAAGGATATTGATAACCAGATTTCTCTGTGTTCTTGTAAACACAATATCCTGAATAGGATGCAAGTGCAGCCTCAGCAGCAGGTCACCGAAGTCCATGTAAACGCAGTCACTGTTGGATGAGTTCAAACCCTGACATATCCGGGCTGTATTTTTAGTGTCCAGTCCTGATTGTATGTGACAAGATGCAACTCCTTCACACTGAATACTCCTTCACACTGAAGGGCACATCATTGGACAAGAAAGCCTGAAAATAAAAAGCTCATGCTTCAAAAAATCTTAAGAAGTCAAACGGGTTGATTAGAGAAAGGGATCATCACCTGTGGCCATCAGAGCTTCTTTCTCCGAAGTGCCCAGTCTTGTCTCTCTATGAACTACCTCTTATCTCCATGGAGACACTGATACAGCCTTTATTCGGGCCCTGACCCCTGACCTCTCCCTGACCCCTGACCTCTTCCTGACCCCTGACCCCTCTCACACTTGGCCCAGACAGAGAGGTAATACCAGAGCCCATTTATGGAGAGCCGGTCCACTCGCTATTAACTCCATTGTACCTGCATTGTACCTGCAGTTCCTGTTGCAGTTCCACTAGGGGCGATCACGAGCAAGTGATCAAACAATGGGGGTCTATGGGGCTAAATTGGTCTGTTTCACCTGATTGTCATTAAAAAATCGAAGATTGGATTTTAGTTTCTGCAAGCTCAATATGGGTTATAGGTCGAAAGTTGAATGAACAATTACTTATGGCCCTTTGGTTTCTCACAGGCTTGGTCGTTGTTGCCCATAACACACTAGCACCCTGCTAATGAATGACGTCATTGACACATTTGAAAGGCTTTTTAGAGCAATTAAGGGACTTAGAAAATCTAATGCTCAGCCATGTGTATTTTCCTTGACCCCCCTTTTACATGCAATATTCCGATTTCTACACAAAAAATTATATCCAGAAAAAAGTGGATTTTAGGAGAAACTCCATTCACCTCCATTCATTCTCCACTTGCTCGCGATCGCCTCTAGTTGCAGTACCATGCGGAAGTATTCAGCGAGTGGTCGTTCTCCCCTTATTAGACATTCTCTGGCCCAGAGAGGTGAAGATGCAAAGGATCATGGGCCAGAATCTGAGCAGGTGCTGCAACTCCTCAGAAGCACTCATAGTTCTGATCCCTCCCACAACTATTTGGGCAACTCTAGCCAATGGGGAGCCAGCAGGCTACTCTGCAGCCAATGGGGAACCAGCAGGCTACTCTGCCCCATTTGTAGTCCAATAAGAGTAGGACATTAGTAGGAAATATATGTGAATAAAACAAGAATGGATACGTGAATAAAACAAGAATGGATAAGTGAATAAAACATGAATGGATAAGTGAATAAAACATGAATGGATTATTGTTGGAACATAGTGCCTTATTGTCGCTGCTTTGTTGAGTCTCATTGCTCAGGTTATACTCTTGTTCACACATCCACATCCACCCATTGCATCGGCAGAACTAGCACTGTGTTAGGATGTAGTGGAACTAACTAACATGTGTTTTAAGGCCTAAACACACCAACCCGACCGGCCGACCATTGGCATAAAAGCAGTTGGACTATCAGTCAGGCTCTCGTCTCTCCTGGTCGGTCAAAAAAGTGCCACTGAACACACTGAAGCGACACCGACGCCGATTGTACGTTCTGCACGTGCGCAAAGTGTGATACATTACCCATAACTGCAGGCTTCAGAGTCAGCCGAGTAGATATCATGCAGGATTCGCAGAACTAGTTTTTCGGACTTCACTGATTAAGCAATAAGAAAATATAAATATAATTGTATATTATTGTATTGCCATTGCTTGTGTGTGATGCCAACGAAACACTCTCTTGGGCACGGAATAAATTACTTTTCGCCCATTAACCTAGCTAGCTAGCTTGCTAGCTAATATTAGCACAGTAAACGAAAAGTGAATGGGAAATAACCTGAAATAACACACGTTCAGAAACCTAGTTCTAGCAAATTGATGGTAGGAAGGTTTATCAAAATGGGTTCGAAACTTACATCGCTGAGTGTAGGGCGTATGGTTAGTTTAAACGAGGTCCTCTGCTACATAGATGTTTCGAAGGTTTAGGACTCAACCAATCAGATTATTATTATATATTATATTATAATTGAGGCCAAAAGTCGGCCAAAACTGGCCAAAATTAGCCCCGCCGCCGACTGCCGACGGCACGGGACACACCAAACAGACGAGTCCCCGACCGCCCCCGACTGCCCGACGGCCGATAATCGGGTTGGTGTGTTTAGGCCTTTAAACTTGTGTTGGCTTAGCTTAGCTTAGCTTAATTTGCTCAGCTCATAGCGCAGCATAGCTGATATAGCTATAGGTTAGTATGCTAGCGAGAGGAATGCTCAGTGGATTTGTGCAGTGTAGCAGTAGGCTATAGACATCCCTAACAGATCTAACCCCACTAGTATCTGTGTTGACATCCCTCAGAGCTTGGGCTCCATGATGGAGCTGCAAAGTGGGAGAGACCCAAACTTGACCTATCGCTGACAATCCAGTTTGGGTTGCCAGAGCTTCCTCTCCTCCCTCTCCTCTCCCTTTCTTCCTCTCTGAACTCATCCCCCTCTCTCCTCCTCCTCCTCTCCTATCCTCCCTCCTCATCCCCATATCTCCTCCCTTCTCACCATCTCCCTCCCTTCTCCCTTCCTCCCTCCCTTCTCCCTTCCTCCCCTCTCTCCTCCTCTCTTCTTTTTTCCACCATCTCCCTCCCGCTCATATCTCTTCTCTCTCAACCCTCCATCCTATTTGTCCCCTCTCTCTCCTCTCCAGTAGGTTTACATCCAGTGCCTCACACTAACTCTCTCCTTCTCTCTCCCTGCTCCCCCCCCCCTCTTCCCCTTCTCACCCTCCCCCACCCCCCACCCCCCATCGGTCAGCCGGAGGATTCGGGGGGCTTTGATGGGGCGGAGGGTGAGGTGGATGTAGACGAGGAGGACGAGTTCACAGACAACGAGGACGATTATGAGCCCGAGCTGCTGCTCATTCCCACCAATCAGCCGGTGAACCAGCCCATTCTGGCCGCCGCCCAGGCTTTGCACCAGGAAGCTCGCAAGTGGTCCAGTAAGGTACTTCCTGCTTCCGCCGGCCCCGCGGCATTCTGGGGGCCTGGGCGGGGCCTCTGTGAGGGAACACCGCTGCTGTTACTATGACTACTGCATCCCGAGGGGATCTGTTGGTGTTGCTGCTGATGATGTTGTGATTGGTGCTGAGGTTGCCCTTGGCGACTATTGGAATGGCAAGTTTTGGCGTGCACTTGTTTTTGGATGAACTGATGCTGGCTTCACGCGCGAGTCCTGTTTGTATCTAATGACACGCCCAGCCAACACCAACCCTCCAATCAGAGGAGGAGACCACACTCTGTCTGCAATCCACTCTGCTGTCAATCACACCGCTTGTCCCGCCCACCCGTGTGAAGCCAAGGATGACAGTTTCCTCGGGTCTCCGTGGCGATGAAGTCATGTCACCTGCCTGCCATTTTGTTTGTTTCTTTGCATCTTGCACCAAATTAACCCACTAACTCCACAAATCCCCCCGATGGTGTCAAGATTATGCTTGTACACAAAGGGGTTCATATGTAGTAAGTGTTTTATTGTCAGTATGCATTTTTGGTAGCCAGAGGTTCTATTAGGAGTTTCCATAGGGCATTTTGCAAAATGTATGGGCATACCTTTGCAAATAATAGTCTAAAATATATTTTTTTTTATTCTATATTGAACTACTTTACACACAGCTTCACGAGACCTGGTGCGAGGGCTCAGGTGTGTTTCTAAGCCATATCAAGTGACCTAGAGGGCTGAAATGTGGTCCGTTTAGAGATGCTTGTAATCCAGCAGAAAGAAAAAACAATATGCCAAACTAAAGGGAAACAGTGGCCTCTGCAGTAGGCGCTGTGCAATTGCAGGAAAAAATGAAATTTGCCTCATTAACCATTCACTGACTGGAGCTCTGCATCACACAAGATGTCTGCTAACACCAATAGAGTCTGCACACACACACACACACACACACACACACACACACACACACACACACACAGCTCTGCTAACACCAATAGAGTCTGCACACACACACACACACACACAGCTCTGCTAACACCAATAGAGTCTGCACACACACACACACACACACACACACTGCTAACACAAAAGAAGAGAGTCTGCATTTGTGTCCAGAACTGTGTATGTGTCTGACAAACACCCTGCGCTATTGTGTGTGTGTGTGTGTGTGTGTGTGTGTGTGTGTGTGTGTGTGTGTACGTGCGTGCGTGCGTGCGTGCGTGCGTGCCTGTGTGTGTGTGTATGTGGGAGACCCTCACACCGCGGTCACCCACAAGGTCACTTGCAGATTGTAAAGACACGAGTTCCACACTGCTCTCACAGCTCACACACACACACACACACACACACACATACACACACACACACACACACCAGGGGTGGAAACTAAAATTTGAAAATGTGAAAATCTATCAGCCAATAGCAGCTGCTCAAATTAACCAGCCACTCAATGTTAAAATATGACTTTGTGTCTGAAATCTACCAGCCACCCTCACATTTTACCAGCATTTGGCTGGTGGCTAGTGCTAATTTCCATCCCTAACAGACACACACACACACGCAGACACACACACACTCACAGTCCAAATGCTTTGTGCCCAGACTCTGGCAGGTTGCATGAGTTTGACATGGTGACTTTTCTCTCTAATTTCACCTGCTCTGTGGAACAAACTTGGATGATTCATTTGAAAATAGAAATGTAGATGTTCATTGTATGTGATTTAGGACACACTGAAGGTCTTCAGAAGAGCTTGTATGTGATTTAGGACGCACTAAAGGTCTTCAGAAGAGCTTGTATGTGATTTAGGACACACTTAAGGTCTTCAGAAGAGCTTGTATGTGATTTAGGACACACTTAAGGTCTTCAGAAGAGCTTGTATGTGATTTAGGACGCACTAAAGGTCTTCAGAAGAGCTTGTATGTGATTTAGGACACACTTAAGGTCTTCAGAAGAGCTTGTATGTTTAGGACACACTAAAGGTCTTCAGAAGAGCTTGTATGTTTAGGACACACTAAAGGTCTTCAGAAGAGCTGATGCTAGGAGTGATGTAGCTCAGGAGAACGCCCCACATGTGGGAGGGCAGTGGAGTAACGCAGTCAATGACGCATTACAACTTAGATGTTTGGATAGGACCCATTGCCTGGAACCTTTAGGTTACCATAGGAACCACTGCCTGGAACCTTTAGGTTACCATAGGAACCACTGCCTGGATCCATAAGGTTACCATAGGAGCCACTGCCTGGTTTCTTAGATGAAGCACGTCAACACTGCCCTTACGGTGACCTTTGAGCCCTGACCCCTGTGTGACCTGTGTGCAGGGCAATGACATCATCGCGGCGGCTAAGCGCATGGCGCTGCTGATGGCGGAGATGTCGCGGCTGGTGCGCGGCGGTAGCGGCAACAAGCGCGCGCTCATCCAGTGTGCCAAGGACATCGCCAAGGCCTCCGACGAAGTCACCCGCCTCGCCAAGGAGGTCGCCAAGCAGTGCACCGACAAACGCATACGCACCAACCTGCTACAGGTGTGTAGCACGCACACACACACACACACACACACATATTTACACATGCTCTAACGCATACGCACCAACCTGCTACAGGTGTGTAGTACGCAGACACACACACACACACACACACACACATATTTACACATGCTCTAACACATACGCACCAACCTGCTACAGGTGTGTATCACGCAGACACACACACACACACACACACACACACATATACACATGCTCTAACACATACGCACCCATCTGCTACAGGTGTGTAGCACGCGCACAATCACATTCACCTCAACACATTCACCTAAACACACCTCAACACACCTCAACTACAACACAACACCTCAACACACCTCAACACATCTCAACACAACTCAACACATTCACTTCAACACACCTCAACACATTCACCTCAACAAGTCTCAATACATTCACCTCAACACATCTCAACACATCTCAACACACCTCAACACATTCACCTCAACACACCTCAACACATTCACCTCAAAACACCTCAACACATCTCAACACATTCACCTCAAAACACCTCAACACATCTCAACACATTCACCTCAAAACACCTCAACACATCTCAACACATTCATCTCAACACACCTCAACACATCTCAACCCATTCACCTCAAAACACCTCAACACATCTCAACACATTCACCTCAAAACACCTCAACACATCTCAACACATTCATCTCAACACACCTCAACACATCTCAACCCATTCACCTCAAAACATCTCAACACATTCACCTCAACACACCTCAACACATCTCAACACATTCACCTCAACACACCTCAACACATTCACCTCAACACACCTCAACACATCTCAACACATTCACCTCAACACACCTCAACACATCTCAACACATTCACCTCAACACACCTCAACACATCTCAACACATTCACCTCAACACACCTAAACACATCTCAACACATTCATCTCAACACATCTCAACACATTCACCTCAACACATCATCTCAACACACCTCAACACATTCACCTCAACACACCACAGCACATTCACCTCAACACATCTCAACACATTCACCTCAACACACCTTAACACATTTACCTCAATACATCTCAACACACCTCAACACACCTCAACACATTCACCTCAACACATCTCAACACATTCACCTCGACACACCTCAACACACTTCAATACATTCACCTCAACACACCTCAACACATTCACCTCAACACACTTCAACACATACACCTCAACACACCTCAACACATTCATCTCAACACATCTCAACACATTCACCTCAACACATTCACCTCAACACACCTCAACACATCTCAACACATTCACCTCAACACACCTCAACACACCTCAACACATCTCAACACATTCACTTTAATGAGCAAGTGTCCTGCACTTGAATGTGTGTGTGTGTGTGTGTGTGTGTGTGTGTGTATGTAGGTGTGTGAGCGTATCCCCACCATCAGCACTCAGCTGAAGATCCTTTCCACCGTCAAAGCCACCATGCTGGGCCGCACCAACATCAGTGAGGAGGAGTCCGAACAGGTCAGACACACACACACGTACACACACACGTACACACACACATACACACACACACACACAAAGCCACCATGCTGGGCCGCACCAACATCAGTGAGGAGGAGTCCGAACAGGTCAGACACACACACACGTACACACACACACACACACACACACACACATACACACACACACACACAAAGCCACCATGCTGGGCCGCACCAACATCAGTGAGGAGGAGTCCGAACAGGTCAGACACACACACACGTACACACACACATACACACACACATACACACACACACACACAAAGCCACCATGCTGAGCCGCACCAACATCAGTGAGGAGGAGTCCGAACAGGTCAGACACACACACACGTACACACACACACGCACACACACACACCTCTCTTTCTCTATCCCTCTCTGATCAGAGCTCTGTGTGTGTGTGTGTGTGTGTGTGTGTGTGTGTGTGTGTGTGTGTAGGCCACGGAGATGCTGGTGCATAACGCTCAGAACCTGATGCAGAGCGTGAAGGAGACGGTGCGTGAGGCGGAGGCCGCCTCCATCAAGATCCGCATGGACGCCGGCTTCACGCTGCGCTGGGTGCGCAAGACGCCCTGGTACCAGTGAGGGGTCATGACCTCCACGCCAACCTGGGTGACCTCCACGCGACCCCGCGACCTTTCTGCTCGCACCCCTCTGCCGCCGCTGCGCTGTGAGCAAGGAGGGTCACGGCCGGCAGTCAGGACTCACTCGTCAGACTTCACCTCTCTGTGCTTGCTCTTCAACTGACCCTTATTGATTGGCGGTGGTCAGTGCTGGCTGGTTGATTGATCGTTATTGATTGGTAGTGGTCAGTGCTGGCTGGTTGATTGATTACTTTCTCACTGCGTTTACTACTGAGACGGCCTGCGGGGCGGCCTCACACACACACACACACACACACACACACACACACACACACACTGTGGTTATTCATGTTAGGAGAATAACGGTGCACACACACACACACACACACTCACACACACACACTGGTTATTCATGTTAGGAGAATAACGGTGCACACACACACGCACACACACACACACTGTGGTTATTCATGTTAGGAGACGGCTTGCGGGGCGTTCTCAGCTCATCGGGGGCGTCAGAGGTCAGAGGTCATGCCTCTCATCAGAAAGGTTTTGCTGTCGTCCCGTTGCGCTATAGAATACCAACAGATGGTTTTTGGAAAATATATTTTTTGTATTTTGGGTTTCCAGAGTTTTATCCAATATTTTTTTGCATGAAGAGTTTTTTTTTCTTTTCTATTTTTGAAATGAAGCCGACGGAGGTTGTGCTCCTAAACGAAGTTTACTCTTAATTTAGTGTTCTCACAGTACTCTCTTAATGAGGAAATGTACATATAGATTTATAGGTATGCTCAGTGGCTTTCTCCAAGCGTTATTTTATTCACATTCGGTTGGTTTGTCTTGCTTCAGGACCTATAAAGTGCTATTCACTTCTGACACCATTTAAAGCTATTCGCAAAGCATGGGCTGGCTTAGTGTACTAGACACCTGTACTACCGCTGTGTGTACTAGATGACGTTAGTACTAGACACCTGTACTACAGCTGTGTGTACTAGATGATGTTAACTACTAGACACCTGTACTACACCTGTGTGTACTAGATGATGTTAGTACTAGACACCTGTACTACACCTGTGTGTACTAGATGATGTTAGTACTAGACACCTGTACTACAGCTGTGTGTACTAGATGACGTTAGTACTAGACACCTGTACTACAGCTCTGTGTACTAGATGATGTTAGTACTAGACACACACACACACACACACACACACTGTCTAGCTTCAGTCTGCCTCGTCCTTTACACACACACACACACACACACACACACACACACTGTCTAGCTTCAGTCTGCCTCATCCTTTACACACACACACACACACACACACACACACTGTCTAGCTTCAGTCTGCCTCATACGTTTTGCCTTGATGTGTCATACCTGGACGTGAAGGACGCCAAAGGTTTAGTCTGTTTCATCTGTTAGATCACACACACACACACACACACACACACACACACACACACACTGTGAGTGTTTATTCATGTTAGGTTTCACACACACACACTCACAGTGTGTTTATTCTAGTTATGTCACACACACACATACACACACACACACACACACACTGTGTGATATTCATCTGTTAGGTCACTGCGTGTTTCTCTGTGTATTCATCTGTTAGGTCACACACACACACACACACACACACACACACTGTCTAGCTTCAGTCTGCCTCATACGTTTTGCCTTGATGTGTCATACCTGGACGTGAAGGACGCCAAAGGTTTAGTCTGTTTCATCTGTTAGATCACACACACACACACACACACACACACACACACACTGTGAGTGTTTATTCATGTTAGGTTTCACACACACACACTCACAGTGTGTTTATTCTAGTTATGTCACACACACACATACACACACACACACACACACACTGTGTGATATTCATCTGTTAGGTCACTGCGTGTTTCTCTGTGTATTCATCTGTTAGGTCACACACACACACACACACACACACACACACAGACACACAGACACACTGTGGTTATTTATGTTAGGTCACACACACGCACACATTGTGGTTATTCATGTTAGGTCACACACACACACACACACATACACACCTGTTAGGTCAGTCCAGTGCAGTGTGTTCATCACTCTGTGGGCTCTGAGGCTACTGGACAGGTCAGGCTTGAATCTGAATGTTTACTTTGCTGGACACATTTTTTGTACTAGAATCTAAACACTTCGGTGTGAGAGTGGAAATTATATTTTATTTTTGCTGTGAGATTATAATATTTTTCTGGATAAAAAGGCTGTTGGTACAATTGTTAAAACAGTTGAGCTGTTTATTCCTGTAAAATTCAACACCAGACCAGAGCTGACCAATCAGAGCTCAGAGAGCTGCCAGAACTGGACCAGAGTGATGCCGTACCTCGGCCAGAGGCTGCTGTGTCTGAGCACTGATTGGGCAGCTTTGAGACTGGCCAGCAGTGTGAGTTGTCTTCAAAGAATGGGCACCGCAGTGCCTGATCAGAAATATGTGGAGGTGTCAACATGGCCCTGGTGTTGCTACAGGTGTCTTCATATGTGCCTGATCAGAAATGTGTGGGGGTGTCAACATGGCCCTGGTGTTGCTACAGGTGTCTTCATATGTGCCTGATCAGAAATGTGTGGGGGTGTCAGACACATGGCCCTGGTATTGCTACAGGTGTCTTCATATGTGCCTGATCAGAAATGTGTGGGGGT
The DNA here is from genome assembly GCF_963854185.1 of Sardina pilchardus. Lineage (NCBI taxonomy): Eukaryota > Metazoa > Chordata > Actinopteri > Clupeiformes > Clupeidae > Sardina > Sardina pilchardus. The sequence goes on along the minus strand of NC_085011.1, from coordinate 299,016 downwards.
GTCAACATGGCCCTGGTATTGCTACAGGTGTCTTCATATGTGCCTGATCAGAAATGTGTGGGGGTGTCTGTCGCTGCCTGCTGTGAGTCACAAATGCTTCCAAGAGGGCAGAGCTAACTCAAAGGCACTAGTCTTAGTCTCAACATAAGAGTTAACATTAAAAAAATAACTGTTGTGTAATAATAAAATGTTCAGGATTTGTGCACTAAAGTTAGCGAGAAACTAGTACTATTAAATCTATAATATATTATATATTAGTATATTAAATCTAACAAGTCAGCTTTGTAACCAAAGAAACAGATCTTGAGCATTGCACGACTCACGCGACCCTAGTGCTGCCACAGGTGTCTTAGTATGTGCCTGATCTTAAATCTGTGGGAGTGTTGGATTCAGGACCCGCAGGTCTTTTTGCCCATAAGTGTTTGATATCTGGCCAGCATCTTTGTGGTAGGCTCTGAGAGTGTGTGTGTTTTAAAAGCTATGCGTATTTACACAGCTCTGAGAGTGTGTGTTTTAAAAGCTATGTGTATTTACACATGAAGGTCAAGATAAGCACAAACCTGTCTGGTGTGCAGACTCCTGTAGACCGACTGATCTCTCTCCTTTAGACTGAACTGATCTCTCTCTTTTAGACTGAACTGATCTCTCTCCTGTAGACTGAACTGATCTCTCTTGTAGACTGAACTGATCTCTATCTTGTAGACTGAACTGATCTCTCTCCTGTAGACCGACTGATCTCTCTTGTAGACTGAACTGATCTCTCCTGTAGACTGAACTGATCTCTCCTGTAGACTGAACTGATCTCTCTCCTGTAGACCGACTGATCTCTCTTGTAGACTGAACTGATCTCTCTTGTAGACTGAACTGATCTCTCCTGTAGACTGATCTGATCTCTCCCTACACAGTAGACTGACCTGATCTCTCTCTCTCTGTTGACTGCTAGCCAGCTCTAGCACTGCCTTTCGTCTACTCATATCCACTAGCTTTGGGCTGGGGCAGGACCAGGGGGTCAGGATTTGGAGGGTTAGCTTCAGCCAGTTAGCATGTCATTTGGCCGCCGACATCTTTGAAAAAATGGCGTTCCATGGTTGTACCATATCCGGCACCAGCGCATGCACGAGACAGCTCATGCACGAGCTGTCTCAGCTCATGCACGAGTTTCGATTTCGGCACGAGCGTCCTCGCGCGTCCATGTTGATAATGCATTCTAGAAGACATAAATAAAATGACTGACGACTAGGATTAAGTTACCGATACTTGATGCCTGTGCATTATCATTATACCAGGCTTTGTGAATAAAATAAAAAAGCAAATGTCGTTCTAATAGGTTACTATTATTTGCATTAGACTATGTATGAGTTGGCAAGGTATGATAAGACATTCTAGGAAATGCGAAGAAATTCTCTAACTAAACCCATTATTAAGCTACTCGCTGTCGTGTAGGCTATGAAAACTAAAACACTCAGCTGCAGACCTGTAGCCTAGTTCATAACAACGCAGCGTTGGGGGTCACAGCCTACAGTAGATAACGGCAAAAGTTTCCGACAGTGACAGCAGACTTAAAATGCATGCTGCTCGAAACATAACACATGGATGCGCGCTTCTACCGGTAAGCCTATAATATGCGTTGGCTTCATTTCGTCTGTCTGCAAATGTAGGTTTAAACTGCAAATTCACACTGGGTGCAGCACAAATAGCATATCTGGTATCCACACGTTTCTTACATCCCATGTGTACTTATTAAGAGTAATTTTCGTCGGGTAGACAGCCTATTGCGCACATAACATCCTAGGCTACAGTCAGTTCAAAGCATTTACTGTGGGGATCATATTTATGTGTATGCTAAGTGAATTCTTGCTCAATATTGACTCGCCATGTTTATTATATCATGACATATGAATATCACATTATAGGATTTCGAGACAAGGGGCAAACTTCTCCACCACCATCCCAACTCAAATAATTAAATACATTTGCGCCTGTAACGATAGGAGCTCGTTCACGAACACCTTCTCTCACTCTCCAATCTTCATCAACGATGTACCTATGTTGTCTCGTTGTAACGTGGAACCTAATTGGCTCATTCTAGCTGGTGACGGAAATGGACACCCATGGAACGCCATTTTCTCAAAGATGGCTGCGGCCAATTTCAAACTTTTTTGGCTGAAGTAGCTAGCCTAGCATCGGCCATTGAAATGAATGGGGGCGGGACTTAGTCCCTCTCTCCAGTTCTTATAATACCTCCATGGGCAGGACGGAATAAAAAAGGTTCCTACTAGAGCCAGTAGAGGGCGCACACAGAGCAGGGCATGTTTATGTTCAGTTCCTCATGTATGCAGGGTTCCGTTTCTTGTGTTCCCTTCTGTGACTTGTGTACGAGTGTGACTGTGGTTTTGGAATGTATGTCATGGACACCAAATATGACAACTGGGATTGTGGGAAATGAGGTTCTCTTGAAGTGTGTGTTCTATCCAAACTCTTGAAAAGCACCAGGAGCTTGTCGAAAGGGTGTAAAGTGTGAAGCTAACATCAGCTGGGACATTATTTCTTAAATGAATCTTTCTGACACAACTCCATGTTCAACATAATGATGAAAAGAGTGTTTATAGTCACATTAGTATTTCCATGAGAGTGTGCACTAGATAGAGGAGACCCACACAACTCAAACTCCATAATATCATTTTATTTAACATTTCTCAGCAATGTGAAGGCTTTAGGGTTTTTTTTAAATATGTATTTTTTTTTTTTAACAGAAGTTGTTCCCTTTGCACGCACGCACACACACGCACACACACACACACTCATACGACTTGGTCACGCTGCAATAAAGGGAATTATGTCTCTAGTGTTTGTGCAAACAGGCAGCTGAGTGTTTCATTTGTGTGCACATCCAGGGCTGCTCCTAGTGACCTCTGACCTCTATCTGACCCCTATCTGACCTCTATCTGACCCCTATATGACCTGAAACGAGCACTTTTACTGACTGGAACCATTTAGGAGAACCATCCAGAGAGAAGAACCATCGAGAGAGAGAGAGTTCCTTTAGGAGTGCTGGCTGAGAACTGACGGTACCCCCCCCCCCCCCCCCCCATACCACCGCTACCACCGGGAGGCAAGAGTGACGTCCGGCTACAGTCACTAGGATACCTGCTGGAACTGGGTGGTTACCAAGGCAACAAATGGCTAAGCACGACACAGCCCACCTCTCTGACACTGCAGTCTGCTGCCAGAGATCGGATACACACACATATACACACACACACACACACACACACACACACACACAGTCAGGCTGTGCTTTGGCTCTGAGGCAAAGGGTTGATTAGATACCCAGAACTGAGAGTCCCAACTGCTGTTTAGAGACACACACACACCTAACGTAACCTGTGCAAGTAATCTGGTAACACGCACGCGCACACACACACACACACACACACACCTTATGTAACTTGTGCAGATGATTCTTTCCTGTTCCAGTCTTAAGAGGGTGCTATTCCTGCCCTAGCCTGTAAAGGGTGCTATTACTAGCCTAGCCTGTAGAGGGTGCTATTCCTGCCTTAGCCTGTTGAGGGTGCTATTTCTGCTCCTGAATGATGGGGTGTTAGAAAGTAGTGGGAGTGATTTGAAATGACATGCAACACACACACACACACACACACACACACACACACACATTGGCGTGCTTACACACTTCAGATCCAGGGTCTCAAAGATCACAAATGTACACACACACACACACACACACAGAATACACTGCTTCTTCAGACAGCTTTGGATGAGAGAGCAGGAGGAACACTGGTGCACGGAATGGTACAATACTGAATTACTTCATCCAACATCTAATTCTAAAATAAAAAAAATCCCAAACTCAATACACAACTCATGGTGCAGTCCTCATTATCACAGCGAGGACAAATACATTTCCATACAATGAAGGCAAAAAAGGCCCGTCCCTTTCAAATCAAATTCAAATTTCCCCACGTGTCTTCCCCTTTTTAACAAAATAATCAGGCATGGTGAGAGCTCACTTGCTGTCTGAACTAGTGTAAACAAAGTCTGCTGAATAAAGTATACTGGATAAGGCTGCTGAATAAAGTATACTGGATAAGTCTGCTGAATAAAGTATACTGGATAAGGCTGCTGAATAAAGTATACTGGATAAGGCTGCTGAATAAAGTATACTGGATAAGGCTGCTGAATAAAGTATACTGGATAAGGCTGCTGAATAAAGTATACTGGATAAGGCTGCTGAATAAAGTATACTGGATAAGGCTGAAGAGCTTCCATAGTCACACATGTGTTAAGAATCAGCACTGAACCAAAAGGTGTGTGTTTGGCACGACGTTGTTGTTGTTGTTGTTGTTGTTGTTGTTGTTGTTGTTGTTGTTTTGTTGTTGTTGTTGTTGTTGTTGCTGTTGCTGCTGCTGCTGCTGCTGCTGCTGCATCTCTCCAGACAGCTGGCTCAGGTGCGCACCTGGAACTTGCCTGCTTTGGTGATGTACTTGACGCCTTTGAAGGGCTTGTACTTCTCCCCGTACATGTCCAACCTGCACACCTTCAGCCCTGCAGGACACACACACACGCCGTCAACACACACACACACACACCGTCATCAAACAGGACACAACAAACACACACCATCAACACACGCCATCAACACACACACACACACACACACACCGTTATCACGCAGGACACAACAAACACACACCGTCAACACACACACACACACACACACACAGGACACAACAGACACACCGTCAACAAACACACACACACACACACACACACACACACACACACACACACACACACAATGGCCGGGTCTCCCAGATTAGTTAAGAAGCTCTTAAGTGCTAAGAACTTCTTGGGAGCGTTCTTAGAACATTCTTAAGTGCTAAGAACTTCTTGGGATCGTTCTTAGAACATTCTTAGAGCGCTCCTAAGAAAATCTTAGCACTTAAAGGTTGGGTACGGATTTCGCAAAACGGCGGGCAGATTTTGAACATATACAGCTCAAGTCAAGCCCTCCATGGACGCACATTCATGCACGAGCGAGAATTCAGATGCCCGAGTGCAAGCCAGGCTAAATGAAATGCCTTCCTGGCGTCTACAGCACTATGAGCTCTAGTCTCCATACAATCAATCGCTCACATCAACTTCCCCAATTACATTCTTTATTTACCTCCAAAGGGTTGAAGGTAATAGTTCCACAAATCAGACAAGGTAGATGATTTTATAGCCTACATTATGGTAAAAGCACCAATTAGGCTACCAGCCCTTTCGTTCGGAAATTCTAAAATAACGATGCATTTTAATACACCAAAATAACATTTGATATACCTTACATTTTTAAGTAGCCATGGGTGTGTATATTTGGACTGAATCTGAGGTAGCAGGTAGTTAGCAGGTAGGTAACAGGTAGTTGTCAACACAAACTACAGGTAGGAACTAGCAGACCTGTCCTGAGGTATACTACAGACAGGGGTTATTGCACCTGTACAATATAAACTACAGATAGGGCATAGCACACCCGAACAATATAAACTACAGATAGCACACCTGAACAATATAAACTACAGATAGCACACCCAAACAATATAAACTACAGATAGCACACCCAAACAATATAAACTACAGATAGCACACCTGAACAATATAAACTACAGGTAGCACACCCAAACAATATACACTACTGATAGCACACCTGTACAATATAAACTACAGATAGCACACCTGTACAATATAGACTACAGATAGCACACCTGTACAATATAAACTACAGATAGCACACCTGAACAATATAAACTACTGATAGCACACCTGTACAATATAAACTACAGATAGCACACCTGAACAATATAAACTACTGATAGCACACCTGTACAATATAAACTACAGATAGCACACCTGAACAATATAAACTACAGATAGCACACCTGAACAATATAAACTACAGATAGGGCATAGCACACCTGAACAATATAAACTACAGATAGCACACTTGAACAATATAGACTACAGATAGCACACCTGTACAATATAGACTACAGATAGCACACCTGTACAATATAGACTACAGATAGCACACCTGAACAATATAAACCACAGGAGTTTGTGGAACAACACAACAAATTATAAATAATCTTTTCCACTCTGTTTCAGATGTGCTTTCTCTAACTGAGACAAAAACACACACACACACACACACACTATATCTGCTTTCTCTAACTGAGTGCCAGGTGTTGTGAAACGTACCTGTATTATAACTGACCACTGCAGACTGGATTTTAACAGGACATCATTACAACATAATTCAAAGAAATACACAGATGATGCTCCAAACGATCATCTACACACACACACACACACACACACGTGTTATCATCTACACATGAATATTAGATTAACTGTATGAATGTACATGTCTACCCTTGAGGATGGTATTATTATTGTATATCTGGTTTCACAACCAATCAACAGAAACACGTCCTCAAATGGATCTTGCACTCATGTGCCAATCAGATTCAACCCCTCCATTCTGTGCCCTTGAAACACTGTGTTGATTGGCTGGGACTGGGAGTCTTGCTCAACCAAAGCCAGCAAGTGTGTGTGTGTGCCACAGGGTGCCTCTCATGTGTCCTTATCTATCCTCCCTTCCTTCCTCGGTCCCACTGATCTACATAGAGAATGATGGGGCGGCAACAATGGGATAGTCTATCCAGTGTGAGTTATAGATCAGTGGGACTGAGTCTGGAGAACCGAGCCTCGAGGAGAGAGGTTGAGAATGGGCCTGTGTGTGTGGATTAGAATAGGGGACTCCACCTTTAACTGAGCTGTGATTGGTTGCTGGCCCTCACCTCTGAGATGTGATTGGTTGCTGGCCCTCACCTCTGAGATGTGATTGGTTGCTGGCCCTCACCTCTGAGATGTGATTGGTTGCTGGCCCTCACCTCTCTCGCCAATGCCCTTTGTCTTAGCAATAATTGACCCTCCCACCCCAGCTCTTTGTTATGATTGGCTGTCCCCACTCTCTCTCCTGTGCCTTGTTTCATTTCTGATTGGCTGGGCCCCTTGTCCCTCACTCCTGCCTCTGTTGTGATTGGCTGGGCCCACCTGAGATGGCGAGCTGCTGGATCTTGAGGTCGATGTTGAGGCTGGGGTTCTCCTCTGGTCTCAGGGCTCCCGACTGCAGACTCAGACCGCCCTTAAGGTTGGGCAGCTTCTGCTGGTTCAGCTTCCCAATGTCCCACACCAGCACCTGCACACACACACACACACACACACACACACACACACACATCAGCACCTACACACACCTACACACACATCAGCACCTACACACACCAGCACCTACACACACCTACACACATCAGTACCTACACACACACACACACACACACACACACACACACACACACACACACACACACACACACACACACACACCAGCACCTACACACCAGCACCTACACACACCTACACACATCAGTACCTACACACACACACACACACACACACCAGCACCTACACACACCAGCACCTACACACACACACACACGCACACACACACACCAGCACCTGCACACACCTACACACACCAGCACCTACACACACACACACCAGCACCTGCAGCAGACAAGAGACCACATCTATACATCAGCACCTACACACACCTACACACACCAGCACCTACACACACACACACCAGCACCTACACACACCTACGCACACCAGCAGCTGCAGCAGGAGAGCACGCCTCTACACAAGGTATCCCGGGATACCTTGTCTGGTTAGAAATGCAGTTCTCACATCGATAACAAAACCTGCTCCCTAAAGGTGATAAAAGAAAACCTGCTCCCTAAGAGTGATGAAGCAAAATTACTTTCTGTCAATGAGTAACCAGCTTTCAAACAGTGTTCTTGTTATGCATGATAAGACTGGCGGCTGCCTCTGTCTGCTTCCCAACCTCCTTCACTTGCAGCTATAAGCAGGATATAACCTCACAGGCAGCAGGCATACAGCAGGAAATGACATCACAGGGAGTATCCACCACAGACAGTGAAATAAATGGTTAGAGCCACTACGTCGGACTGGAGAAAAGTGAAGTCCATTTGCTTTTGTTGCTGTTGTTGTTGTTGTTGTTTGTGCTGCACAGCCTGAAGCTCAGTAGTGATGTAATATGGTGATGTGACATCACAGGCAGTAGTCACACAGCAGGATATGACATCACAGGTAACAGCCACAAAGCCACACAGCAGGCGTGGTCAATGCTAAAAAGGGTTAGAGTATTTCAATGAGACAATTGTGGAATATAAAAATGATCCAAGTAAGTTATGGAAGTTCCTCAAGCAGCTTGGCTATGGTAACAGGTTGAAAACAAAAAAACAGAAACATAACTCTTGATCTGGGAATAACGTTATAAACAGAAACATAACTCTTGATCTGGGAATAACGTTCTAGCAGGAGGAGGGCAGATAGCTTTAGCAACCACTTCAACTCAACCACTTCAACTCAACCACTTCAACTCAACTACTTCAACTCAACCACTTCAACTCAACTACTTCTCATCAGTAGCTAGTAAACTACCCAAGCAGTCAGGCCAGTGAGGTGAAAGTCACATCCTTGACTTTTATTCTCAGCAAGAGGTCAAAGTTGATGGCTTCTCTTTTTAAAAAGTGTCAGAGGCAGTTGTATCCGAGAAGCTTAAAAACCTAAATATCTCTAAAGTCACTGGCGTTGATAATATTCCATCTAGATTCTTAAGAGATGCTGCTGAGGTTATCATCCCATGTTTCACTCATATCATAAACTTGTCTATAGTGCAAGGACATTTCCCACTTGATCTCAAGCTTGCCAGAGTGATTCCACTTTACAAGAAAGGGAGTAAACTAGATCATGGAAATTATAGACCTGTTTCTATTCTGTCAAAGATAATCGAAAGGATCATTTCTGAACAGATTGACAAGTATCTAGCATCACAAAATCTACTCTATGAATTCCAGTCTTTACTGTATCTAACCCACTACATCAGGAGGGAGGTAGATAAAGGTATTTTTTGTGGTATGGTCACGCTAGACCTACAGAAGGCCTTTGATATCTTTGACCATGGCATTTTGGAACGCAAATTAAAAGCCACTGGATTCAATGACTTAGCAGTCAGATGGGTGAGGTCTTATCTGAGGTACAGGAAGCAGGTGGTGGATATTGGGGGAACTGCGGGGCCCACTTTTCCCCTTCTATAAATGACCTTAAGTCTGTATGCTCATGTGAACTTTTTTATATGCAGATGATTCTGCGTCATTGGTCTCACGCGTACGCTTCTTGGCCAGAGTTTCAAGGTTTCTGGACAAGAAAGCGATGCTAACCCAGGCAAGTGCTCTAATTCAGCCTTATTCTGACTATGCACGCTGCTCATGGCATAAGGGTGTATTAAAGCACCTGAAACATACTGTAGGCTTCAGAGTGCTCAAAATAACGTTCTAAGGATCATTTTGAACCTCCCCATGAGATCTCATCTTGACATTTCTCATTTTGAGACCATCAGGTGGTCAAAGGTTGAAGACAGAGTATCTCAAATGCACCTGTGCATAGTACATAAGATTGTGCATGGGGCTGTCCCCAAGTATGCATGGCACATAAGATTGTGCATGGGGCTGTCCCCAAGTATGCATGGTACATAAGATTGTGCATGGGGCTGTCCCCAAGTATTTAATCAATGATTTTAATAGAGTGAGAGATGTGCACAGCTACTGCACCAGGGGCAACTCTACTGATTAAGCTACTCTAGGGGCAACTCTACTGATTAAGCTACTCTAGGGGCAACTCTACTGATTAAGCTACTCTAGGGGCAACTCTACTGATTAAGCTACTCTAGGGGCAACTCTACTGATTAAGCTACTGCACCAGGGGCAACTCTACTGATTAAGCTACTCTAGGGGCAACTCTACTGATTAAGCTACTGCACCAGGGGCAACTCTACTGATTAAGCTACTCTAGGGGCAACTCTACTGATTAAGCTACTCTAGGGGCAACTCTACTGATTAAGCTACTCTAGGGGCAACTCTACTGATTAAGCTACTGCACCAGGGGCAACTCTACTGATTAAGCTACTGCACCAGGGGCAACTCTACTGATTAAGCTACTGCACCAGGGGCAACTCTACTGATTAAGCTACTGCACCAGGGGCAACTCTATTGATTAAGCTACTCTAGGGGCAACTCTACTGATTAAGCTACTCTAGGGGCAACTCTACTGATTAAGCTACTCTAGGGGCAACTCTACTGATTAAGCTACTCTAGGGGCAACTCTACTGATTAAGCTACTGCACCAGGGGCAACTCTACTGATTAAGCTACTCTAGGGGCAACTCTACTGATTAAGCTACTCTAGGGGCAACTCTACTGATTAAGCTACTCTAGGGGCAACTCTACTGATTACGCTACTGCACCAGGGGCAACTCTACTGATTAAGCTGCTGCACCAGGGGCAACTCTACTGATTAAGCTACTCTAGGGGCAACTCTACTGATTACGCTACTGCACCAGGGGCAACTCTACTGATTAAGCTACTCTAGGGGCAACTCTACTGATTAAGCTACTCTGGGGCAACTCTACTGATTAAGCTACTCTAGGGGCAACTCTACTGATTAAGCTACTCTAGGGGCAACTCTACTGATTAAGCTACTCTAGGGGCAACTCTACTGATTAAGCTACTCTAGGGGCAACTCTACTGATTACGCTACTGCACCAGGGGCAACTCTACTGATTAAGCTACTCTAGGGGCAACTCTACTGATTAAGCTACTCTAGGGGCAACTCTACTGATTAAGCTGCTGCACCAGGGGCAACTCTACTGATTAAGCTACTCTAGGGGCAACTCTACTGATTACGCTACTGCACCAGGGGCAACTCTACTGATTAAGCTACTCTAGGGGCAACTCTACTGATTAAGCTACTCTAGGGGCAACTCTACTGATTAAGCTACTGCACCAGGGGCAACTCTACTGATTAAGCTACTCTAGGGGCAACTCTACTGATTAAGCTACTGCACCAGGGGCAACTCTACTGATTAAGCTACTCTAGGGGCAACTCTACTGATTAAGCTACTCTAGGGGCAACTCTACTGATTAAGCTACTGCACCAGGGGCAACTCTACTGATTAAGCTACTCTAGGGGCAACTCTACTGATTAAGCTACTCTAGGGGCAACTCTACTGATTAAGCTACTGCACCAGGGGCAACTCTACTGATTACGCTACTCTAGGGGCAACTCTACTGATTAAGCTACTACACCAGGGGCAACTCTACTGATTAAGCTACTGCACCAGGGGCAACTCTACTGATTAAGCTACTCTAGGGGCAACTCTACTGATTAAGCTACTCTAGGGGCAACTCTACTGATTAAGCTACTGCACCAGGGGCAACTCTACTGATTAAGCTACTCTAGGGGCAACTCTACTGATTAAGCTACTGCACCAGGGGCAACTCTACTGATTAAGCTACTGCACCAGGGGCAACTCTACTGATTAAGCTACTCTAGGGGCAACTCTACTGATTAAGCTACTCTAGGGGCAACTCTACTGATTAAGCTACTCTAGGGGCAACTCTACTGATTACGCTACTGCACCAGGGGCAACTCTACTGATTAAGCTACTCTAGGGGCAACTATACTGATTAAGCTACTCTAGGGGCAACTCTATTGATTAAGCTACTGCACCAGGGGCAACTCTACTGATTAAGCTACTCTAGGGGCAACTCTACTGATTAAGCTACTCTAGGGGCAACTCTACTGATTAAGCTGCTGCACCAGGGGCAACTCTACTGATTAAGCTACTCTAGGGGCAACTCTACTGATTACGCTACTGCACCAGGGGCAACTCTACTGATTAAGCTACTCTAGGGGCAACTCTACTGATTAAGCTACTCTGGGGCAACTCTACTGATTAAGCTACTCTAGGGGCAACTCTACTGATTAAGCTACTCTAGGGGCAACTCTACTGATTAAGCTACTCTAGGGGCAACTCTACTGATTAAGCTACTCTAGGGGCAACTCTACTGATTAAGCTGCTGCACCAGGGGCAACTCTACTGATTAAGCTACTGCACCAGGGGCAACTCTACTGATTAAGCTACTCTAGGGGCAACTCTACTGATTAAGCTACTCTAGGGGCAACTCTACTGATTAAGCTACTGCACCAGGGGCAACTCTACTGATTAAGCTACTCTAGGGGCAACTCTACTGATTAAGCTACTCTAGGGGCAACTCTACTGATTAAGCTGCTGCACCAGGGGCAACTCTACTGATTAAGCTACTCTAGGGGCAACTCTACTGATTACGCTACTGCACCAGGGGCAACTCTACTGATTAAGCTACTCTAGGGGCAACTCTACTGATTAAGCTACTCTAGGGGCAACTCTACTGATTAAGCTACTGCACCAGGGGCAACTCTACTGATTAAGCTACTCTAGGGGCAACTCTACTGATTAAGCTACTGCACCAGGGGCAACTCTACTGATTAAGCTACTCTAGGGGCAACTCTACTGATTAAGCTACTCTAGGGGCAACTCTACTGATTAAGCTACTGCACCAGGGGCAACTCTACTGATTAAGCTACTCTAGGGGCAACTCTACTGATTAAGCTACTCTAGGGGCAACTCTACTGATTAAGCTACTGCACCAGGGGCAACTCTACTGATTAAGCTACTCTAGGGGCAACTCTACTGATTAAGCTACTCTAGGGGCAACTCTACTGATTAAGCTACTGCACCAGGGGCAACTCTACTGATTAAGCTACTGCACCAGGGGCAACTCTACTGATTAAGCTACTCTAGGGGCAACTCTACTGATTAAGCTACTCTAGGGGCAACTCTACTGATTAAGCTACTGCACCAGGGGCAACTCTACTGATTAAGCTACTCTAGGGGCAACTCTACTGATTAAGCTACTGCACCAGGGGCAACTCTACTGATTAAGCTACTCAAGGGGCAACTCTACTGATTAAGCTACTCTAGGGGCAACTCTACTGATTAAGCTACTCTAGGGGCAACTCTACTGATTAAGCTACTGCACCAGGGGCAACTCTACTGATTAAGCTACTGCACCAGGGGCAACTCTACTGATTAAGCTACTCTAGGGGCAACTCTACTGATTAAGCTACTGCACCAGGGGCAACTCTACTGATTAAGCTACTCTAGGGGCAACTCTACTGATTAAGCTACTGCACCAGGGGCAACTCTACTGATTAAGCTACTCTAGGGGCAACTCTACTGATTAAGCTACTCTAGGGGCAACTCTACTGATTAAGCTACTCTAGGGGCAACTCTACTGATTAAGCTACTGCACCAGGGGCAACTCTACTGATTAAGCTACTGCACCAGGGGCAACTCTACTGATTAAGCTACTCTAGGGGCAACTCTACTGATTAAGCTACTGCACCAGGGGCAACTCTACTGATTAAGCTACTCTAGGGGCAACTCTACTGATTAAGCTACTGCACCAGGGGCAACTCTACTGATTAAGCTACTGCACCAGGGGCAACTCTACTGATTAAGCTACTGCACCAGGGGCAACTCTACTGATTAAGCTACTCTAGGGGCAACTCTACTGATTAAGCTACTGCACCAGGGGCAACTCTACTGATTAAGCTACTCTAGGGGCAACTCTACTGATTAAGCTACTGCACCAGGGGCAACTCTACTGATTAAGCTACTGCACCAGGGGCAACTCTACTGATTAAGCTACTGCACCAGGGGCAACTCTACTGATTAAGCTACTCTAGGGGCAACTCTACTGATTAAGCTACTGCACCAGGGGCAACTCTACTGATTAAGCTACTGCACCAGGGGCAACTCTACTGATTACGCTACTCTAGGGGCAACTCTACTGATTAAGCTACTGCACCAGGGGCAACTCTACTGATTAAGCTACTCTAGGGGCAACTCTACTGATTAAGCTACTCTAGGGGCAACTCTACTGATTAAGCTACTGCACCAGGGGCAACTCTACTGATTAAGCTACTCTAGGGGCAACTCTACTGATAAAGCTACTGCACCAGGGGCAACTCTACTGATTAAGCTACTCTAGGGGCAACTCTACTGATTAAGCTACTGCACCAGGGGCAACACTACTGATTAAGCTACTGCACCAGGGGCAACTCTACTGATTAAGCTACTCTAGGGGCAACTCTACTGATTAAGCTACTGCACCAGGGGCAACTCTACTGATTAAGCTACTCTAGGGGCAACTCTACTGATTAAGCTACTCTAGGGGCAACTCTACTGATTAAGCTACTGCACCAGGGGCAACTCTACTGATTAAGCTACTGCACCAGGGGCAACTCTAGCTACTGCACCAGGGGCAACTCTACTGATTAAGCTACTCTAGGGGCAACTCTACTGATTAAGCTACTGCACCAGGGGCAACTCTAG
>NC_085011.1:217092-277092 GCF_963854185.1 Sardina pilchardus | reverse complement strand
TAGATTTGAGAGTTCTAATGGTGATATAACCAGTAGTTAGGAGTAATGACCATATAATAATACTACTACTACTAATAATAATGATAATAATAATAATAGATGGCGTTCACTAATGGAAGTTCGGCATGACGGAATTTGCCACGTCTCCTTCTTCAATCAGTCAGGCGACTTATTTGCAGTCTACCTGCTGAAGATGTGTGTGTGTGTGTGTGTGTGTGTGTGTGTGTGTGTGTGTGTGTGTGTGTGTGTGTGTGTGTGTGTGTGTGTGCATGCAGGCTACTTATTTGCAGTCTACCTGCTGAAGCTTCAGCAACGGCGTTACTCCGCTCGCCACCCCCCACCTCCCCTTTCACCTCCCGTCTTCCATAGTGAAGAATAAAGGGGTGCATGCACACACACACACACACACACACACACACACACACACACACACACATCTTCCATAGGTAAAGAATAAAGGGGTGCATGCACACACACACACACACACACACACACACACACACACACACACACACACACACACACACACACACACACACACACACACACACACACACACATCTTCCATAGGTAAAGAATAAAGGGGTGCATGGCGGAATCCTGCCCGACTCCTGCCTGCGCAATCCACTCCGTTGTGATTCCGCGAAGCACTTCAAGACCCTGGCCAGAGACTTCGCCAAACACGCTCTTCTATTATGCTTTTACGTCTAATTTCGGAATGTGAACTAGTGAATAATAATAATAATAATAATAATAATAATAATAACTAGAAATGCAATTCCAAGGAATTACCAGTGCATGAAATGCAAAAATAGATAGATAATGTAGATATGGTTACTAAGGTGTAGCTAGGGTAAATATGGTGGTTGCATAGTTTACAGAGAGTTGATAGTGTGAAGGTAGACAGTTTAAAGCTGAAACATTTTGATTTGCTGATTTCTATTCATGTTAAAATGTTAACTATGGTAACAATGATAACCAGGTTGATTGGTTAACTTAGCTACTGATTTCATGCAGTAATGGTAAAAATGTTAACTATGCTAACTATGCTCACAGTGTTAACCAGGTTGATTAGCTAACTTAGCTAATGATTTCTAGCAGTTATGCTAAAAATGCTAACTATGCTAGCAATGCTAACTATGCTAGCAATGGTAACAATGCTAACTTAAACTAACAATGCTAACCAGGTTGATTAGCTAACTTAACTGATGATTTCTAGCAATAATGCTAAAAATGCTAACTATGCTAAAATTGCTAACAATGCTAACCAGGTTGATTAGCTAACTTAGTTAGATGTTTTTTGCAGTTATGCTAAAAATGTTAACTATGCTAACAATGTTAACTATGCTAACCATGCTAACTAGCTAACTTGCTAGTGAGGACTTTTATTTTGAAACATTTGTTGCTAGGGTATCCATGGTGGCCACTATCAGGAAGCAAGAAGTTACTGCAGCATAATCATGTTGGTTGCTATGGAAACGGTCATAAACGCTTAATTTTAATGGTTGGTATGTTGATTGCTAGGTACATGGAGGTTTCGTGTAGTTGACTGGAGGCATAGTTGATAACTGACAGTTGGAATGGTTGAACAGTTAAATAGTTGAGTAGTTACAATGGTTAAATTATTTAATAGTGTATTATTGCAGTGAGGACCTTTATTTTGAAACAGTTGTGGACAGAGGAAGTAGTGAAACAGAATCTGTAGTCTAAATGAGATTGTATGCTTAAAGCCTGAGACAGAAGGTGCCTCTCATATAGCGTTTACGCGTCCTCTCTCGCTCCTCGATCCTCACTGATCTACATAAAGAATGATGGAGCGGCAACAATGGGATAGTCTAGCCCTTCTTCTATCTTTCTTTATGTAGATCATTGAGGATCGAGGAGCGAGGGAGGACATATAAACGCTGCTTGAGAGGCACCCACAATAAATACTTTGAAAGTTGTATGTAGATAGTCTAATTAATGTTGATAGACAGAATGTTTAATGGATGTTGATAGGCAGATTGTTTAATAGATATTGATTGACAGTTTAATGGGTGGATGAGTGAATGGTCTGAAGAAGATGAATGGATAGAAGGTTGGATGGAATGTGCCTTATATTCTTGTTAAGAGAGACACTGATACAGCTCTCTGAGAGTAGTTGATACAGGTGTAATCAATTTAACTGGCTAGTCTTAAGAGAGAGTGTGCTTAAAGCCTGAGACAGAGTAAATCATTTAAAAGTTGAATGTAGATAGTCTAATTAATGTTGATAGACAGAGAGTTTAATGGATGTTGATAGGCAGATTGTTTAATAGATGTTGATAGACAGTTTAATGGGTGGATGAGTGAATGGTCTGAAGAAGATGAATGGATAGAATGTTGGATGGAATGTGCCTTATATTCTTGTAGAATGGAGAGACACAGCTCTCTACTGAGAGTAGTGGATACAGATACAGGTGTAATCAATTTAACTGGCTAGTCTTAAGAGAGCCAGCCTGAGACAGAGTAGATTGTTTAAAAGTTCAATGTAGAGCGTCTAATTGATGTTGTTGATAGGCAGACTGTTTAGAATGGGTGGATGAGTGAATGGTTTGAAGAAGATGAATGGATATAAAGTTGGATGGAATTAGGAGGACTTATTTTGATACTGTTGTGCACAGAGGATACAGGGGAACAGAATATGTAGTCTTCAGAGAGGAGCCTGAGAGAAACTGACAGTTGGTGCCCAGGTGGCTGACCAGCTGGGGTAACATTCTAATTGCTGCCGTGATGTCATAATGAGCAATGTTAAGTCTATGGGGGAAATGGTGATAGTTTTTAACTAATAGTTTAAAAAGTATAAAAGTTACAAAGTTGAAAAATACAAAGCACATATGGCATAAGCAAGACCTACGCAACAAAGTTTGAATGAAGTTTCTACGTTAAACGGTTGAAGCTGAATTGCGAGCGTTAGAAGAAGAAGTTTAACTAGAAATGCAATTCCAAGGAATTACCAGTGCATGAAAATGCAAAAATAGATAGATAATGTAGATATGGTTACTAAGGTGTAGCTAGGGTAAACATGGTGGTTGCATAGTTTAAAGAGAGTTGATAGTGTGAAGGTAGACAGTTTAAAGATGAAACGTTCCAGTTCTAACTTAACTAATGATTTCTATTCATGTTAAAATGTTGATTAGCTAAATTAGCTAATGATTTCTAGCAGTTACGCTAAAAATGCCAACTATGCTAACAATGCTAAATTTGCTAACAAAGCTAACCAGGTTGATTAGCTAACTTAGTTGATGATTTTTTGCAGTTATGCTAAAAATGCTAACTATGCTAACCATGCTAACTAGCTAACTTGCTAGTGAGGACTTTTATTTTGAAACATTTGTTGCTAGGGTATCCATGGTGGCCACTATCAGGAAACAAGAAGTTACTGCAGTATAATCATGTTGGTTGCTATGGAAACGGTCATAAACACTTAATTTTAATGGTGGCTATGTTGGTTGCTAGGTACATGGAGGTTTCATGTAGTTGACTGGAGGCATAGTGGATGATAACTGACAGTTGGAATGGTTGAACAGTTCAATAGTTGAGTAGTTTCAGTGGTTAAATGATTTAATAGTGTATTATTGCAGTGAGGACCTTTATTTTGAAACAGTTGTGGACAGAGGAAGTAGTGAAACAGGATCTGTAGTCTTAATGAGATTGTATGCTTAAAGCCTGAGACAGAAGGTGCCTCTCATATAGCGTTTACGCGTCCTCTCTCGCTCCTCACTGATCTACATAAAGAATGATGGAGCGGCAACAATGGGATAGTCTAGCCCTTCTTCTATCTTTCTTTATGTAGATCATTGAGGATCGAGGAGCGAGGGAGGACATATAAACGCTGCTTGAGAGGGACCCACAGTAAATACTTTAAAAGTTGTATGTAGATAGTCTAATTAATGTTGATAGACAGAATGTTTAATGGATGTTGATAGGCAGATTGTTTAATAGATATTGATTGACAGTTTAATGGGTGGATGAGTGAATGGTCTGAAGAAGATGAATGGATAGAAGGTTGGATGGAATGTGCCTTATATTCTTGTTAAGAGAGACACTGATACAGCTATCTGAGAGTAGTTGATACAGGTGTAATCAATTTAACTGGCTAGTCTTAAGAGAGCCAGAGTGTACTCTTAAAGCCTGAGACAGAGTAAATAATTTAAAAGTTGAATGTAGATAGTCTAATTAATGTTGATAGACAGAGAGTTTAATGGATGTTGATAGACAGATTGTTTAATAGATGTTGATAGACAGTTTAATGGGTGGATGAGTGAATGGTCTGAAGAAAATGAATGGATAGAATGTTGGATGGAATGTGCCTTATATTCTTGTAGAATGGAGAGACAGCTCTCTACTGAGAGTAGTGGATACAGATACAGGTGTAATCAATTTAACTGGCTAGTCTTAAGAGAGCCAGCCTGAGACAGAGTAGATTGTTTAAAAGTTGAATGTAGAGCGTCTAATTGATGTTGATAGGCAGACTGTTTAGAATGGGTGGATGAGTGAATGGTTTGAAGAAGATGAATGGATATAAAGTTGGATGGAATTAGGAGGACTTATTTTGATACTGTTGTGCGCAGAGGATACAGGGGAACAGAATATGTAGTCTTCAGAGAGATTGTAAAGCCTGAGAGAAACTGACAGTTGGTGCCCAGGTGGCTGACCAGCTGGAGTAAGATTCTAATTGCTGCCGTGATGTCATAATGAGCAATGTTAAGTCTATGGGGGAAATTGTAATAGTTTTTAACTAATAGTTTAAAAAGTATAAAAGTTACAAAGTTGAAAAGTCATAGCACACATGTCCTAAGTAAGACCTACGTAACGCAGTTTAAATGAAGTTTCTACGTTAAACGGTTCTAGCTGATTTGCGTGCGTTAGAAGAAGAATAATAACTAGAAATGCAATTCCAAGGAATTACCAGTGCATGAAAATGCAAAAATAGATAGATAATGTAGATATGGTTACTAAGGTGTAGCTAGGGTAAACATGGTGGTTGCATAGTTTACAGAGAGTTGATAGTGTGAAGGTAGACAGTTTAAAGATGAAACATTCCAGTTCTAACTTAACTAATGATTTCTATTCATGTTAAAATGTTGATTAGCTAACTTAGCTAATGATTTCTAGCAGTTACGCTAAAAATGCTTATTATGCTAGCAATGCTAACTTTACTAACAATGCTAACCAGGTTGATTAGCTAACTTAACCGATAATTTCTAACAGTAATGCTAAAAATGCTAACTATGCTAAATTTGCTAAGAATGCTAACCAGGTTGATTAGCTAACTTAGTTGATGATTTTTTGCAGTTATGCTAAAAATGCTAACTATGCTAACTATGCTAACAATGCTAACTATGCTAACCATGCTAACTAGCTAACTTGCTAGTGAGGACTTTTATTTTGAAACATTTGTTGCTAGGGTATCCATGGTGGCCACTATCAGGAAACAAGAAGTTACTGCAGTATAATCATGTTGGTTGCTATGGAAACGGTCATAAACACTTAATTTTAATGGTTGCTATGTTGGTTGCTAGGTACATGGAGGTTTCATGTAGTTGACTGGAGGCATAGTGGATGATAACTGACAGTTGGAATGGTTGAACAGTTCAATAGTTGAGTAGTTTCAGTGGTTAAATGATTTAATATTGTATTATTGCAGTGAGGACCTTTATTTTGAAACAGTTGTGGACAGAGGAAGTAGTGAAACAGGATCTGTAGTCTTAATGAGATTGTATGCTTAAAGCCTGAGACAGAAGGTGCCTCTCATATAGCGTTTACGCGTCCTCTCTCGCTCCTCACTGATCTACATAAAGAATGATGGAGCGGCAACAATGGGATAGTCTAGCCCTTCTTTTATCTTTCTTTATGTAGATCATTGAGGATCGAGGAGCGAGGGAGGACATAGGCCTATAAACGCTGCTTGAGAGGGACCCACAGTAAATACTTTAAAAGTTGTATGTAGATAGTCTAATTAATGTTGATAGACAGAATGTTTAATGGATGTTGATAGGCAGATTGTTTAATACATATTGATTGAGAGTTTAATGGGTGGATGAGTGAATGGTCTGAAGAAGATGAATGGATAGAAGGTTGGATGGAATGTGCCTTATATTCTTGTTAAGAGAGACACTGATACAACTCTCTGAGAGTAGTTGATACAGGTGTAATCAATTTAATTGGCTAGTCTGAGACAGAGTAAATAATTTAAAAGTTGAATGTAGATAGTCTAATTAATGTTGATAGACAGAGAGTTTAATGGATGTTGATAGACAGATTGTTTAATAGATGTTGATAGACAGTTTAATGGGTGGATGAGTGAATGGTCTGAAGAAGATGAATGGATAGAATGTTGGATGGAATGTGCCTTATATTCTTGTAGAATGGAGAGACACAGCTCTCTACTGAGAGTAGTGGATACAGATACAGGTGTAATCAATTTAACTGGCTAGTCTTAAGAGAGCCAGCCTGAGACAGAGTAGATTGTTTAAAAGTTGAATGTAGAGCGTCTTATTGATGTTGATAGGCAGACTGTTTAGAATGGGTGGATGAGTGAATGGTTTGAAGAAGATGAATGGATATAAAGTTGGATGGAATTAGGAGAACTTATTTTGATACTGTTGTGCGCAGAGGATACAGGGGAACAGAATATGTAGTCTTCAGAGAGATTGTAGCCTATGGTTAAAGCCAGAGAAACTGACAGTTGGTGCCCAGGTGGCCGGCCACCTGGCGTAAGATTCTAATTGCTGCCGTGATGTCATAATGAGCAATGTTAAGTCTATGGGGGAAATTGTAATAGTTTTTAACTAATAGTTTAAAAAGTATAAAAGTTACAAAGTTGAAAAATACAAAGCACACATGGCATAAGCAAGACCTACGCAACAACGTTTGAATGAAGTTTCTACGTTAAACGGTTCAAGCTGAATTGCGTGCGTTAGAAGAAGAATAACTAGAGAATGTAATTCCAGGGAAATTACGAGTGCATGAAAATGCAAAAATGTATAGATACAGTAGATAATGTAGATATAGTTACTAAGGTGTAGCTAGGGTAAACATGGTGGTTGCATAGTTTAAAGAAAGCTGATAGTGTGAAGGTAGACAGTTTAAAGCTTAAACATTACAGTTCTAACTGAACTAATGATTTCTAGCAGTTATGCTAAAAATGCTAACAATGCTAACTATGCTAACAATGCTAACCAGGTTGATTAGCTAACTTAGCTAACCATTTCTAGCAGTTATGCTAAAAATGCTAACTATGCTAACAATGCTAACCATGCTAACTAGCTAACTTGGTAGTGAGGACTTTTATTTTGAAACATTTGTTGATAGGGTATCTATGGTGGCCACTATCAGGAATAAAGAAGTTACTGTAGTAAAATCATGTTGGTTGCTATGGAAACGGTCATAAACGCTTAATTTTAATGGTTGCTATGTTGGTTGCTAGGTACATGGAGGTTTCATGTAGTTGACTGGAGGCATAGTTGATGATAACTGACAGTTGGAATGGTTGAACAGTTAAATAGTTGAGTAGTTTCAATGGTTAAATGATTTAATAGTGTATTATTGCAGTGAGGACTTTTATTTTGAAACAGTTGTGGACAGAGGAAACAGTTTAACAGGATATGTGTAGTCTTCAGAGAGATTGTATGCTTACAGCCTGAGAGAGAGAGAGCTGCTGCAGGTGGGGCTGGCCACCTGGCATAAGATTCTAATTGCCCTATTATGATGTCATAATCCAATGTTAAGTCTATGGGAGAAAAAATGTTTTAAAAAATTAATATAAATTCAACGATAAAGTTTTCAAAGTTGAAAAATACAAAGCTGAAGTCACCTAAGTGAGACCTACGCAGCGCAGTTTGAATGAAGTTTCTACGTTAAACGGTTGAAGCCGCATTAAACACACAAAAAGCGTTAGAAGAATAATATCACCTATAACTAGAGAAAGCAATTCCAGGGAATTACGAGTGCATGAAAATTGAGACAAAGATAGAGGTGAAGTAGAGAAAAGGTTGAAGGGAGTCATAGTTGATGACAATTAACAGTTGGAATGAGCAAAAAGTTAAACAGTTGAGTAGTTCAAATAGTTAAGCTATTTAATAGAGAATTATTGTGTGAGGACTTTTATTTTGAAACAGTTATGGGCAGAGGAAACTGTTGGTGGGATACATAGCTGATGACAACTGTAATTCGGAATGGCTAAAGAGTTAAATAGTTGCATAGTTTAAATAGTTACATTATTAAATACGGAATTAGGACACTGATGACTTATTTTGAAACAGTTGTTGGCAGAGGAAATAGGTGGTGAGAGTCATAGTTGAAGACAACTGACAGTTAAAATGGCTGAACAGTTGATTAATTGAGCAGTTTAAATGTTTAATTCTTTAATTGTGAATAATTGTAGTAAGGACTTTAATTATGAAACAGTTTTGAGTGGAGGAAACATTTGGTGGGAGTCATAATTGATGAAAACTGACAGTTGGAATTGCCAAACAGTTAAATAGTTGAGTAGTTTAAATAGTTGAGTCCTATTTTAAATAGTTGAATTAATTAATAGTGAATTATTTTAGTGAGGACTTTTATTTTTGAAACAGTTTCAGGCAGTAGAAACAGTTGGAGGGAGTCATAGTTGATGAATGCTGACAGTTGGAATAGCCAAACAGTTAAATAGTTGAGTAGTTTAAATAGTTGAGTAGTTGAAACAGTTGATGACAATTGACAGTTAAAATGGCTGAACAGTTAAATAGTAGAGTAGTTTAAAGAGTGGAATTAATTAATAGTGAATTTAGTTTCTGGCAGTAGAAACAGTTGGAGGGAGTCATAGTTGATGAAAGCTGACGGTTGGAATAGCCAAACAGTTAAATAGTTGAGTAGTTTAAATAGTTGAGTAGTTTAAATAGTTGAATTAATAAATAGTGAATTTAGTTTCAGGTAGTAGAAACAGTTGGAAGGAGTCATAGTTGATGAAAACTGACAGTTTGAATAGCCAAACAGTTAAATAGTTGAGTAGTTTAAATAGTTGAGTAGTTGAAACAGTTGATGACAATTGACAGTTAAAATGGCTGAACAGTTAAATAGTTGAGTAGTTTAAACAGTGGAATTAATTAATAGTGAATTTAGTTTCAGGCAGTAGAAACAGCTGGAGGGAGTCATAGTTGATGAAAACTGACAGTTGGAATAGCCAAGCGGTTAAATAGTTGAGTAGTTTAAATAGTTGAGTAGTTTAAATAGTTGAATTAATTAATAGTGAATTTAGTTTCAGGCAGTAGAAACAGTTGGAGGGAGTCATAGTTGATGAAAACTGACAGTTTGAATAGCCAAACAGTTAAATAGTTGAGTAGTTTAAACAGTTGATGACAACTGACAGTTAAAATGGCTGAACAGTTAAATAGTTGAGTAGCCTAGTTTAAATGGTTGAACGATTTGATAGTGGGCACAGGGAACAGTTGAGCAGAGTCTGTAGTCTTATTAGAGCCAGCCTGAGAGAGAGAGAGAGTTTTGGCATACAGTAGGATTCTAGAAGCCTTAGAGTTCTGGCATAGGATTCTAAAAGCCTGGGAGAGAGAGTTCTGGCATAGGATTCTAATCGAATTGTGATGTCATAATCACAATGTTAAGTCTATGGGGAAATTTTGATAGTTTTAATGAAATAGTTTAAAAAGTATAAAAGTTTCAAAGTTGAACAATATATAGCTGAAGTCACCTAAGTGAGATCTACGCGACAGAGTTTGAATGAAGTTTCAAAGTTAAAACGTTGAAGCTGCATTAAACGCGTAAAAAGCGTTAGAAGAAGAAGTTTAATAAGAATAAGTGGAATAACAATAGAGTGCATTTTTCATGCACTCTAATAAGAATAATTGGAAGAACAGTATAGTGCATTTTCATGCACTATAATAAGAAGTTGCGGAAGAAGACTTGGAAGAACAGTATAGTGCATTTTCATGCACTATAATAATAAGAAGCCTAGGAAGAACAGTACAGTGCATTTTCATGCACTGTAATAAGCTGATTATTCTAAAACTAGATTTGAGAGTTCTAATGGTGCTATAACCAGTAGGTGGTTTCTGTGATTGTGTTGACCATAAACACACACACACACACACAACACACACACACACACACACACACACACACACACACACACACACACACACACACACACACACACACACACGGCTGTCATTGGCACTGAAAACGCCGTCACACACTCACTCACATACACACACACACACACACCATACACACACATCACACACACACACACACACACACACACACACACATTGCATTGCAATCGCGGTCACGCATCTGTGATGGTGTTGACCATAAACACACACACACACACACACACCTGTGATGGTGTTGACCATAAAACACACACACACACACACACACACACACACACCTGTGATGGTGTTGACCATGGAGCGCAGGATGGTTGGAGGTTTGATGAGCTCTTTGAGAATGTTGGACTCGGTTGCCAGGGGGAAGCCATTGTCCAGCATCTCCTCCAGGAGCTCGTAAACGATCACCACGTTGTCCTTGACGACCGATTCCGAACATTCTCCAAAATAATCCTGTTCAGACAGAGACAACCACAAGTTCAGTTGCACACACAATCACCACGTTGTCCTTAATGACAAGTTCTCAACATTCTTCAACATAGTGCTGCATTGACAAACACAATGACCAGTTCAATGTAACAAAACAGCAAGCTTTTACCGTCTACATTCTTATAACCACACACCCAACCCATTAAGTCATTACCAGCACATGCCATTCTAGACTCTGTGGAATCCTAAGGGAGCAGGTAAACTTAAGTCTAATATCTAGTTTAAAGTGTATGTTATTCTTGTATGCTGTATTAAAGTGTATGCTATTCTAATATGTAACTGATGCTGTAGCCTATTAAAGTGGGTGCTATTCTAATATTTAATTGATACTGTATTAAGGTGTTATTATAACATTTAACGTGTATTAAAGTATGTAATTCTCACTTAACTAATACTGTGTCTTTGGGCAACCTGGGCGATGCACTCACCTGAAATGTCTCCGCCACTCGATGTAGAAACTCGATGACGAACAGCGGGGGCACTTCCGTCTGGATAACGGACACGAAAAAGATCTTCTCCCGGTAGATGTTGATCAGGTAGTGGTGCGGGGTGCGGATCACGGGCGGCACATTCTCGGCATCGCCGGCCTTCGTCTGAGCCTCGAAAAAGTAGTCACAGACCGAGCGGCTGATGACACTCTTCCAGTGTTTCTCCAGGAATATGTCACCAGCGGAGTTGATCAGAAATAAGCTATGGATCATTGTGAAGTCTGTTGGGAATAGACACATAATGATCACTGCATCAATAAAAACATACGATGCTTCCAACTGAGCGCGGTGAAGTTAGCCGGACGTTTGATATTCGCTCGATATTCAATTTCAACTTTCCCCGTTTTCGGGTTTTCGGGTTTTCCCACAGATTTCAGTTTAGAAACAAGATCAACGAGACATACAGTTAACCCTCTCGTCATGTCTAAAAAGAAAAGCATAAATGTGTTGTCAGTTTCGATCTCAATGCAAAAAACAACCCGAATAACCTGTAAAAAGCCTACTCGTTCTGATGCCTGGGTTAGGGACCGTCATCAAATGACGCATTTAGAGCGTGCCGTGCTTCGGCTATTAGGCTAACTCCTCAGTGAGGGGGTAGCCTTTTCTGGACTGGAATATAGATAATATTCACTGAAAGTCAATAAAGTAGCGTTTTTTGATTCTGGTTTCTGTTAGCCTGATTATCATCGACTTTCAAAGGCTCTGCGAGACTTTAGTCTGACCAACAGCCTGTGCTAGCACGGTTTCTTGCCAGCGCTGGTTGACCCGCCTCCTTTAAGTGCCTCGGTTTGCTACTGGTAGATGTCAGAAAGCGGATTGCCGAGTTTAAACCAATAACAACACTCTTTCCGCTGCCTTGAACACACCTCTACCCAGAGCCGTTGGAGCTGCTCAAAGTTGATTGGTTCTCGACCAAAGGGGGCAGTTCCGCAGATTTCGGGAACTCAGAAATCCTACTCAATGAGCAGTTGACCAGACCAGCAGCAAAAGCCTGAAGGCGTTGCGTCACTGGGAGGGCGTGCCAGGCTAGGTTTCTGTAGTATCTTGCAATATACAGCTGTTATCTACTACAGGTGAGATTTTGCTCATAGGTCACATAATGTAGGTTCAGGACTCAATTATTCTAGAAAGATATTCATTAAAAATCAACAAAAAGGCATTTTTCAATTCTGATTGCTGTAGTAAGTTGCAATACATGCTGGCTACTTCCTACAGGTGAGGTTTTGCTCATAGGTCACTTTATGTAAGTTCAGGACTCATTAATTCTAGGAAAATATTCATTAAAAATCAACAAAAAGGTTTTTTTCAATTCCGATTGCTGTAGTAAGTTGCGGGGCGGGCTGGATACTTACTACAGGTGAGATTTTGCTCATAGGTCAGTTTATGTCGGTTCAGGACTCATTAATTCTAGGAAAATATTCATTAAAAATCAACAAAAAGTTGTTTTTCAATTCCGATTGCTGTAGTAAGTTGCAGGGCATGCTGGCTACTTACTACAGGTGAGATTTTGCTCATAGGCCACTTTATGTAGGTTCAGGACTCAATTATTCTAGGAAAATATTCATTAAAAATCAACAAAAAGGTTTTTTTCAATTCTGATTGCTTTAGTAAGTTGCAGGGCGTGCTGGCTACTTACTACAGGTGAGATTTTGCTCATAGGTCACTTTATGTAGGTTCAGGACTCAATTATTCTAGGAAAATATTCATTAAAAATCAACAAAAAGGTTTTTTTCAATTCCGATTGCTGTAGTAAGTTGCAATGCATGCTGGCTACTTACTACAGGTGAGATTTTGCTCATAGGTCAGTTTATGTCGGTTCAGGACTCATTAATTCTAGGAAAATATTCATTAAAAATCAACAAAAAGGGTTTTTTCAATTCTGATTGCTGTAGTAAGTTGCAATGCATGCTGGCTACTTCCTACACGTGAGGTTTTGCTCATAAGTCACTTTATGTAGGTTCAGGACTCAATTATTCTAGGAAAATATTCATTAAAAATCAACAAAAAGGTTTTTTTCAATTCCGATTGCTGTAGTAAGTTGCAATGCATGCTGGCTACTTACTACAGGTCAGGTTTTGCTCATAGGTCACTTTATGTAGGTTCAGGACTCATTTATTCTAGGAAAATATTCATTAAAAATCAACAAAAAGGTTTTTTTCAATTCCGATTGCTGTAGTAAGTTGCAATGCATGCTGGCTACTTACTACAGGTGAGATTTTGCTCATAGGTCAGTTTATGTCGGTTCAGGACTCATTAATTCTAGGAAAATATTCATTAAAAATCAACAAAAAGTTGTTTTTCAATTCCGATTGCTGTAGTAAGTTGCAGGGCATGCTGGCTACTTACTACAGGTGAGATTTTGCTCATAGGTCACTTTATGTAGGTAAGGGAAGGTTTCCCGAATGTCCAGAATTTAACATGGGCGTGGATTCCGATTGTCAGCAATGTTTCCACAATGGAATGGTTTTTTTTTTTGGGAAACTTTTCCTGCCTATTTGGGAAACATCGGGGGACCCTCAGTGAACCTTCAGTTACATTTGGGAAACCTGTTTTTGACTAGTCTCACCTGTTTTTTGACCTGTTGGGGGCAGTGTTGTCCACAAATGACATAAGAGTTACTAAGTGCCACATGGGAAACATCCTTGTCCCCGTACTCCTCCGAACTCATTTTCTCCTCCCGCACCTCCCAAAACACCTCACGGCCCTACTAAATCCTCAGGGGGCACAGCCGAACACCCTGAGAGTCCATTAAGACTCTGAAAGCCAATGTATTGTCTCCCGGCAGTCTTTCCGAAGGTCAACTGCTGTTAGCATAGGGGGTGGTCTGATTTTTTGGCGGATCATCCCCACGATGGTCTAGACTCCGCGATGTGTCCGAAAAGGTGTTTTTGGAGTGTAAAGAGGCCTTTGTTAAGGTGTAGCTGGACCATGGGGGGTTAACATGCAGCTAGGGGGCTGAATTTCGGTGCACACCTTCTCCCAGTGACCCCCATGCAGCTTCCAAAGTTTCATCTCTCTAGGTACAACACAAAGCGCGCTGTGTCCAAAAAGGGGCTTTTGGAGGGAAAAGGGTCAAGGGTCAAGGGACAAATCGGGCACAAAAGGGACATTTGGAATACATATTGGAAGGCTGATACATATGTTTGAAGGCTTATAGCTCCTCCCCCCAAGGGTCTAGAGGGGCCAAACTTTGCACACTGGCTCTGTTTTGGACCTAGTTTAAGTACATGGGGTCCAATTTCTTGTAAAACCCAGTTTGGACTTAATTGGTCCCCTAGATCTGGCCCTTCGGTATGGGGTTGGGGTCTTAGGCCACAACAGCCTCTTCGAAAGTTGGTCCAACCGGTGCTACTTTTTTTCTGTAAGTCCCTGAGAGCCCATCTCGGGATATAGCGTTCCCTGTCCTCTGGCGGACGCGTGGACGTCCTCCTCGACCTTCTAGGACGCACCGTTTGGGCGCGGGAAGCGGGACAGGAGGCATACATTTGAATAGGATTTTGTGAGGGGAAAATGAATGGGAGTGTATACCCAAATGTCCCTTTTCAAACCAAGATATCTCCAAGCCCCTTGGCTCAAATGGGCCGAGACTCGCGCCATCCGACCGTCTCCGGCCCGCTGACCAGCGGTCCGAGCGGCGGTCCGGGAAAACCTTCCCCAGGCCGACTCGGTCCGGGAAGGTGCTACGGCCGCGAGACCGGGACTCACTCGTCCGCCTCGTCCCCCCGTTCGACATAGTCGGAGACCGAGAAGATCGGACCGAGCGAAGACAGCGCTTTCCGCAAAAAGCGCGGGGGACGTGGACAAGTTGGACATTTTTGGAAAATGGACACATTGGGGACACCCCGGTGAGACGGCGGACGCGTGGACACATTTTTGGGACGTTTAAGCCAGAGGGGGCCCCAGGGGACTCGAAAGTAGGAAGGGCTATTGGGGGACAAGGGAAACAATTTTCCCCAGGGACATTTAGGGTACAGGTCTGGGACATTTCGGATACATTTCAGGGACATGTAGCAATTTGGGATGCTATTGGGGCTCAGATGAAGCTAGAGATATGAAACTTTGCATATATCAAGGGGAGCATGTGAAGAAGGTCTGTGCCGATGTTCAGCTTCCTAGCTCCTTGTTAACCCCCGCCAATCCCCCTCCGAAGATTCGGTTTAAAATTTTTGGTAGGTTTTTCCTTTGCAGTTTCTTTCCTGGGTGTCTCAGAGACACCAGCTTTGGAGCGTTTGTAGGGAGACTCAAGACGGTTAATAAATACTTGGTTGTGACCCTCTAGCACCTACCGTTTTTGCGTGGGAAGAGGAAAACCTTGTATATACGGGACCGTTTATCTCCCCTTGTTAGCAACCCACCGAATCCAAACCGAGTCCAGTGTGTTTGGGGCATCCCTGTGTACAACATATGTGAATTTCATGGTGATTGGACCAACAGAAGTGGGTGTTTTTGGCCCCACCAATCTACCTCTGAAGTTTATGTGTGCAACTTTTGGGACCCCCGCTGGGTTTCGAGGGCTCGATTTCGGGGCAACTTACTACAGCAATCGGAATTGAAAAACAACTTTTTGTTGATTTTTAATGAATATTTTCCTAGAATAAATGAGTCCTGAACCTACATAAAGTGACCTATGAGCAAAATCTCACCTGTAGTAAGTAGCCAGCATGCATTGCAACTTACTACAGCAATCAGAATTGTAAAAAGCCTTTTTGTTGATTTTTAATGAATATTTTCCTAGAATAATTGAGTCCTGAACCTACATAAAGTGACCTATGAGCAAAATCTCACCTGTAGTAAGTAGCCAGCATGCATTGCAACTTACTACAGCAATCAGAATTGTAAAAAGCCTTTTTGTTGATTTTTAATGAATATTTTCCTAGAATAATTGAGTCCTGAACCTACATAAAGTGACCTATGAGCAAAATCTCACCTGTAGTAAGTAGCCAGCGCGCCCTGCAACTTACTACAGCAATCTGAATTGAAAAAAACCTTTTTGTTGATTTTTAATGAATATTTTCCTAGAATAAATGAGTCCTGAACCTACATAAAGTGACCTATTGCAAAACCTCACCTGTAGTAAGTAGCCAGCAAGCATTGCAACTTACTACAGCAATTGAAATTGAAAAAAAACTTTTTGTTGATTTTTTAAGAATATTTTCCTAGAATAAATGAGTCCTGAACCTACATAAAGTGACCTATGAGCAAAACATCACCTGTAGTAAGTAGCCAGCATGCATTGCAACTTACTACAGCAATCGGAATTGAAAAAAAACTTTTTGTTGATTTTTTAATGAATATTTTCCTAGAATAAATGAGTCCTGAACCTACATAAAGTGACCTATGAGCAAAACCTCACCTGTAGTAAGTAGCCAGCATGCATTGCAACTTACTACAGCAATCAGAATTGAAAAAAACATTTTTGTTGATTTTTAATGAATATTTTCCTAGAATAAATGAGTCCTGAACCTATATAAATTGACCTATGAGCAAAACCTCACCTGTAGTAAGTAGCCAGCATGCATTGCAACTTACTACAGCAATTGGAATTGAAAAACAACTTTTTGTTGATTTTTAATGAATATTTTCCTAGAATAAATGAGTCCTGAACCTACATAAAGTGACCTATGAGCAAAACCTCACCTGTAGTAAGTAGCCAGCATGCATTGCAACTTACTACAGCAATCAGAATTGAAAAAAACCTTTTTGTTGATTTTTAATTAATATTTTCCTAGAATAAATGAGTCCTGAACCTACATCAAGTGACCTATGAGCAAAACATCACCTGTAGTAAGTAGCCAGCATGCATTGCAACTTACTACAGCAATCTGAATTGAAAAACAACTTTTTGTTGATTTTTTAAGAATATTTTCCTAGAATAAATGAGTCCTGAACCTACATAAAGTGACCTATGAGCAAAACATCACCTGTAGTAAGTAGCCAGCATGCATTGCAACTTACTACAGCAATCAGAATTGTAAAAAACCTTTTTGTTGATTTTTAATGAATATTTTCCTAGAATAATTGAGTCCTGAACCTACATAAAGTGACCTTTGAGCAAAACCTCACCTGTAGTAAGTAGCCAGCATGCATTGCAACTTACTACAGCAATTGAAATTGAAAAAAACCTTTTTGTTGGTTTTTAATGAATATTTTCCTAGAATAAATGAGTCCTGAACCTACATAAATTGACCTATGAGCAAAACCTCACCTGTAGTAAGTAGCCAGCATGCATTGCAACTTACTACAGCAATTGGAATTGAAAAACAACTTTTTGTTGATTTTTAATGAATATTTTCCTAGAATAAATGAGTCCTGCACCTACATAAAGTGACCTATGAGCAAAATCTCACCTGTAGTAAGTAGCCAGCACGCATTGCAACTTACTACAGCAATTGAAATTGAAAAAAAACTTTTTGTTGATTTTTTAAGAATATTTTCCTAGAATAATTGAGTCCTGAACCTACATAAAGTGACCTATGAGCAAAACCTCACCTGTAGTAAGTAGCCAGCATGCATTGCAACTTACTACAGCAATTGAAATTGAAAAAAACCTTTTTGTTGATTTTTAATGAATATTTTCCTAGAATAAATGAGTCCTGAACCTACATAAATTGACCTATGAGCAAAACCTCACCTGTAGTAAGTAGCCAGCATGCATTGCAACTTACTACAGCAATTGAAATTGAAAAAAACCTTTTTGTTGGTTTTTAATGAATATTTTCCTAGAATAATTGAGTCCTGAACCTACATAAAGTGACCTATGAGCAAAATCTCACCTGTAGTAAGTAGCCAGCATGCATTGCAACTTACTACAGCAATCTGAATTGAAAAACAACTTTTTGTTGATTTTTTAAGAATATTTTCCTAGAATAAATGAGTCCTGAACCTACATAAAGTGACCTATGAGCAAAACATCACCTGTAGTAAGTAGCCAGCATGCATTGCAACTTACTACAGCAATCAGAATTGTAAAAAACCTTTTTGTTGATTTTTAATGAATATTTTCCTAGAATAATTGAGTCCTGAACCTACATAAAGTGACCTTTGAGCAAAACCTCACCTGTAGTAAGTAGCCAGCATGCATTGCAACTTACTACAGCAATTGAAATTGAAAAAAACCTTTTTGTTGGTTTTTAATGAATATTTTCCTAGAATAAATGAGTCCTGAACCTACATAAATTGACCTATGAGCAAAACCTCACCTGTAGTAAGTAGCCAGCATGCATTGCAACTTACTACAGCAATTGGAATTGAAAAACAACTTTTTGTTGATTTTTAATGAATATTTTCCTAGAATAAATGAGTCCTGCACCTACATAAAGTGACCTATGAGCAAAATCTCACCTGTAGTAAGTAGCCAGCACGCATTGCAACTTACTACAGCAATTGAAATTGAAAAAAAACTTTTTGTTGATTTTTTAAGAATATTTTCCTAGAATAATTGAGTCCTGAACCTACATAAAGTGACCTATGAGCAAAACCTCACCTGTAGTAAGTAGCCAGCATGCATTGCAACTTACTACAGCAATTGAAATTGAAAAAAACCTTTTTGTTGATTTTTAATGAATATTTTCCTAGAATAAATGAGTCCTGAACCTACATAAATTGACCTATGAGCAAAACCTCACCTGTAGTAAGTAGCCAGCATGCATTGCAACTTACTACAGCAATTGAAATTGAAAAAAAACTTTTTGTTGATTTTTAATGAATATTTTCCTAGAATAAATGAGTCCTGAACCTACATAAATTGACCTATGAGCAAAACCTCACCTGTAGTAAGTAGCCAGCATGCATTGCAACTTACTACAGCAATTGGAATTGAAAAACAACTTTTTGTTGATTTTTAATGAATATTTTCCTAGAATAAATGAGTCCTGCACCTACATAAAGTGACCTATGAGCAAAATCTCACCTGTAGTAAGTAGCCAGCACGCATTGCAACTTACTACAGCAATCAGAATTGAAAAAAAACTTTTTGTTGATTTTTAATTAATATTTTCCTAGAATAATTGAGTCCTGAACCTACATAAAGTGACCTATGAGCAAAACCTCACCTGTAGTAGGTAGCCAGCATGCATTGCAACTTACTACAGCAATTGAAATTGAAAAAAACCTTTTTGTTGGTTTTTAATGAATATTTTCCTAGAATAATTGAGTCCTGAACCTACATAAAGTGACCTATGAGCAAAATCTCACCTGTAGTAAGTAGCCAGCATGCATTGCAACTTACTACAGCAATCAGAATTGTAAAAAACCTTTTTGATGATTTTTAATGAATATTTTCCTAGAATAATTGAGTCCTGAACCTACATAAAGTGACCTATGAGCAAAATCTCACCTGTAGTAAGTAGCCAGCACGCCCTGCAACTTACTACAGCAATCAGAATTGAAAACAACATTTTTGTTGATTTTTAATGAATATTTTACTAGAATTAATGAGTCCTGAACCGACATAAAGTGACCTATGAGTAAAATCTCACCTGTAGTAAGTAGCCAGCATGTATTGCAACTTGCTACAGCAATCAGAATTGAAAAATGCCTTTTTGTTGATTTTTAATGAATATGTTTCTAGAATAATTGAGTCCTGAACCTACATTATGTGACCTATGAGCAAAATCTCACCTGTAGTAGATAACAACTGTATATTGCAAGATACTACAAAAACCAGAATCAAAAAACGCTACTTTATTGACTTTCAGTGAATATTTTCTATATTCCAGTCCAGAAAAGGCTACCCCCTCACTGAGGAGTTAACCTAATAGCCGAAGCACGGCACGCTCTAAATGCGTCATTTGATGACGGTCCCTAACCCAGGCATCAGAACGAGTAGGCTTTTACAGGTTATTAGGGTTGTTTTTTGCATCGAGATAGAAACTGACAACAAATGTATGCTTTTCTTTTGAGACATGACAAGAGTGTGAACTGTATGTCTCGTTGATCTTGTTTCTAAACTGAAATCTGTGGGGAAACCCGAAAACGGGGAAAGTTAAAATTGAATATCGAGCGAATATCAAACGTCCGGCTAACTTCACCGCGCTTTCCAACTGACACCATTAAACAATACACAAATGCAACGTAGTCACTACGTCTACTTCGGTTGGGTTCATATTGAACTAGGAAAAGTAAACAAAGGTTCAGAGAAACGTTACAAATAGGTTAGGATAGAAGCCAATATCAGTTATGTGTTGATGAAGCAGTATAGCAGAGAACTAATTGATGGAGCAACTTATTTTCAAGAAGAAAACAAACTTCAGAGTGACAGTGTTGACATATGTTACAACTCGAATTATTCCAACTAAATCGTACACATTGGTTGTTAAATCAAAGTAACTGCGATGGCACGATACGGTCAAAATATTAGCCAATGTTGTAATGTTTTGATTAAGATGTGAGACTGTGGGAGTTTTCCCATTCTGAAAGTTGTGTTTGTAGCAAGAGCTACCGGCAGATGGATTTATCGCCATTCGCTCCCACAGTACAAAACCGTGCAAACACTGCTATTTGCACAAAGATTAGACTTTAAAACACTACAGTTTAATTAAAACATACATTAAAATTCAATTTGTGAAATGAGTTACCTTTGCAGGACTCCGTCCGTGCGTCTGTTGGCAAAAAACTCCTAGGTGGCAATATGGCAGAAGTGCGAAGCGGAAGCCTGTGAAACTAGCCACGTATGTGCCTTCAAATAACACGAGCAAAATGTCACGTTTGAAAGATGGTAAATCTGACATTAAGAAATTTCGCTTCACCGAAGTTGACACGACTCAATCGAAGCTGAGACTGGTGTCTTATGTACCAGCTCTTGAGATCATTTATTCTTTTTCGTTCAGGCAGTTCTCAAGGCACCTACTTATTGACCCAACGTGTTTGGCTTTCTCCCTCCTCAGCCCGTGTTCACAACTCGTCTCCGATATTCCTTATCTGTCTCAAGGTGGTCAGTAAGCGTGCTTCAACGATGACTTCAGAAGAACCCAAAGCAAAGAGAGCCAAACTCGAAGAGAAGAAGGAGCAGGAGCAGGAGCACGAGAAGGAGAACGAGACTAAGTCCGTGGGAAAGAAACTTAGGTGAGTGATGTCCTTTTTGCAGCCCCGCGGAATAGAGGAGTCAGGCTGTGTGCAGTAGTAATTACGCTGTTATTATGAAGGGACGATGAGACCAGGGATAGACAGGGAGAACATGCGTGCATGTATGCTCACGTTGTTATTGCAGCCCTGTCCTGGTGAACATGTTATAAAATGCATCTTTAACTGCGCAAAGACCCACCGAGGCGTGTGGAGATGTGACTCTCCAGCCAGATTGCTTTGAAGTGAGCTTGCCCTGCACCCGTGGCCTGAGATGGTCATAAGTGCAGTGTAGTTGGCAAGGCTGCGGAGTAACTACGACTAAAGGTGACACTGTGACTGAAGGTGACTCAAGCCTGGTGCAATAAGTCCGGTATATCTGATGAATGGGGTTATGTGTTTAGGTAGCATGTGGCTATGTAAAGCATGTCTGAAGAACAGTACGGATGTACGGGTACAGGGGCGTAGTCAGAGATACTTATATAGGAGTGTATAGTGTCGTGACTGTTCTGAGGTGTTCATGGTTAGCAAGTTGTGTACATTTTATTGCTCTTTATTGCCGCGTGAAGTCCATGACCGAGCCACAGCCGGCTTGTGCGCTCCCGCGCGCGACGCTCCACGTGTCTTTTGTTGTGTGTGTGTGTGTGTGTGTGTGTGTGTGTGTGTGTGTGTGTGTGTGTGTGTGTGTGTGTGTGTGTGTGTGTGTGTCCAAATGCAAATGTACCCTGCTTAAAACTAAGCTACTGTCCCGGCTTTAGGGGGCTCTGCTGTCTAAGGTACGAAGCGCTCTCTCAGTGTCAGGGACGCGGCGGCGAAACAAATGTTTGATTCGCGTGCGTCCTCCGGTTAGTATTTCAATGTCAACGGCGTGTCATAAGACCGAGAGGGGAGGTGACCAAATGGGATTTAGAGGTAAGAGTGTCTTGTGCAAACCACACCAAAAGTGTGACGGCTCAGCGCGTATTTCGGCCGCAAAAAAACACTGATTATTTATTTATTTACTTATTTATTTTCTTATTTATTCATTACATTTTTTTTACTTTAGCCTAAATGGCACTCACTAGCCTACTCATTGTTGAATCTGCGTAACTCGAAACGCTTTTTTATTGTTTTACAATAACTGCAATTTTACCTATTGTAGCGAACATTTTTTGTAACACTGTGATGGTTTCAGCGTTTGGGTAAATTTCTGTTAGGACGCGTGTTGGCGGAACCGATTCGAGCGCTCTCGGGATGGCCCTGCCGTGTCTGTCTGTGTCACCGTCTCGCCCCTGGTGGCGCGCGACTCTTTCTGAATTCACGAGCTTTTGGACCCAAAATTCCGCTTGACCAACCACAGCCGGCGAATCGCCCCTCCTCGCGCACTTCCAGCCAATCAATTCAGAAAAAAATTCAGATGGGCGCACGAGCCTCGCTTGTATGTTGACACAGCGCGCTGCTGAATTCGGTGTGGATTTAAAAGCTCCGTAGCCGACGGTGAACGGCCGAGACTGCATCACCTCTGATCATCAGCATGCCCGCCACAAGGTAAGCGCGTCCGCTCTCGCTCTTCACCGGAGACAGACACTCGTTAACTCTCTCTGCGGAATTAAGGAAAGGGGTTGTTATCGTTTGATATAGAGAGGAGTCTGCATCAGTGTCTGCTGTGAGTTTAAAACAGCCGTCGGACTAGGGCTGTGGATGTCTCACACTGATCGCTGCCAACTAGGGTGCGGCAGAGACATATATTAATCTTACTCGTTTTTCCCCACACAACACAAGATTATCATAACTGATGCTTGTAACTTCTAGCAGACATTTCTACAGTGGCAATGCCACGCCAGCACAGGCACCACACAGTCGCGATGATAGCCCTGCTAAAAAGATGAACGTTGTAATTTAAGCGCTTTTGGAATATGTGTTTGAATGTGGGAGTTTGTATTGTGTAAGTGGGCTTGACAACCTGTTGGAGGTTATTTAATTGCCCAGGGGCTTTAAGCGTAGCCCACTGTTGGAGGAGTTTTTGATTGCCCCAGGGGCTTTAAGCGTAGCCCACTGTTGGAGGTTATTTAATTGCCCCGGGGGCTTTAAGCGTAGCCCACTGTTGGAGGTTATTTAATTGCCCCGGGGGCTTTAAGCGTAGCCCACTGTTGGAGGTTATTTAATTGCCCCGGGGGCTTTAAGCGTAGCCCACTTGTGGATTTAGTTTTGCACATGGAAGCTATTTGGTGTAAATGGAACAGGACAAGCTGCTACACCCGTGTAGTTTGTATTTTCATTATTCAGTTGCAAAGCAGAAGCAGGTTTATATATTATCTATATTACCATAAGCATACATTACACACATCTGAAGCTGGTTTATATTATGATAAGACAGACGTATGAATCTGGTTTATATTATGTTATTCCATAAGACAGACGTATGAATCTGGTTTATATTATGAAGCTGGTTTATATGATGAAGCTGGTTTATATGATGAAGCTGGTTTATATGATGAAGCTGGTTTATATGATGAAGCTGGTTTATATGATGAAGCTGGTTTATATGATGAAGCTGGTTTATACTGTATTATGAATCTGGTTTATATGATGAAGCTGGTTTATATGATGAAGCTGGTTTATATGAGGATAAGACAGACGTATGAATCTGGTTTATATTATGAAGCTGGTTTATATGATGAAGCTGGTTTATATGATGAAGCTGGTTTATACTGTATTATGAATCTGGTTTATATGATGAAGCTGGTTTATATGATGAAGCTGGTTTATATGAGGATAAGACAGACATATGAAGCTGGTTTATATGATGAAGCTGGTTTATATGATGAAGCTGGTTTATATGATGAAGCTGGTTTATTAGGATAAGACAGACTTATGAAGCTGGTTTATATGAGGCATGGAAGCTGCAGACTACAGACATTCAGTGTAAGTGACATGTGGCCTCACAGCTGTGTGTGTGTGTGTGTGTGTGTGTGTGTGTGTGTGTGTGTGTGTGTGTGTGTGTGTGTGTGTGTGTGTGTGTGTGTGTGTGTGTGTGTGTGTGTGTGTGTGTGTGTGTGGACATGTGGCCTCACAGCATCCGACAGCAGCTCTGAACGTGCACAGTCATGCCATGTGCTCAGTAGTGTGGTATTAGGGCACTCCTCAGTGTGTGTGTGTGTGTGTGTGTGTGTGTGTGTGTGTGTGTGTGCGTGCAGTCATGCATCTGTGTTCAGTAGTGTGGTATTGGAACACTCCTGTGTGTGTGTGTGTGTGTGTGTGTGTGTGTGTGTGTGTGTGTGTGTGAACACCAAGGTGAGGTTGCATCAGCCCTGTGTGTCTTGGCAGAGTTATGCAGCTGGACCGGTTCACATGCAGTGGCGCCTGCAGGCGTACGGCCGTACGCACCGTGCGTACCTTAAGACTACTCATCAAGGAAAGAAAATTACCCTTGTGCGTGTGTATTCACATCAAATTGGCCTACCATAACTTCCCAACTATGCACAATATCCCATTAGCCGCATGCCATGCCATCAGGCTATTTACAATTTTCTATATGAAGTTTGTCAACACGTTATCAAAATTAACTTAATGCAGAGCTACTGTATATCCACGCGCACATATTTCATTTGAGCAGGAGAGATTACGCACGCAGGCGCGCAAGTAGGCTACTTGTTGTTTTCTTTTACTCGGCTATCTATTATGGTTATCAGAACACAATGTGACGCTAAATCACTAACTCAAATACTCATCGTGGATATCGCAAGTTGCGTGAAGTTGCGTCTCAAAAAAATCTGAAAAAAATACCATGCGCACCTATGTTACCAAGGAGACACTCTGTAAAATGTTTTTGTGCTAAGATCAATACTTTTCAAGTAACAGCCAGTTTTACGGGGGGAGGGGGGTGTCAAATTTGTTGTGCCTCTTTTTTTTGTCAAAGTTCACAAGCTCATTGCTCAGGAACTAGAATTTGTAGGAGGCTCAAATCTTGCAGGCTGGTGCATAAATAGGAATAGCATGCAGTAAAATCCCCACGAGTAGTCTGGATGATCCTGCATGGTCATATCAGTCCCTCAAAGTTGATCAAAATGTTATTGGAGTTCTTGTCTGGGCTCTGTTTAGGCCTTCAGAAGACACATTTTTACTCAACATATAGGCTCTTGGGGTTTTTTCTTATTGAGATAAGTAGAAACATTCTCCGAAAAAGCAATGAAGAGAAAAGAGAATCCATCAGAGACTGAACAGCAGACCTCACAAGTTTGAAAAATAAATTAGGATCTCATATTCAGAGCACCCTAACACCTTGTGGGAATATGAAGATTTTTTTTATATATTTTTCTATAATCTGCATTACCTCTTCTTTTTAAAAACACCAATTTGACTTGTCTCATGCAAATCTTTCTTTTTCATTTCCCACCCTGAACAAGGACAAAATGCATGCATGTGTGTGTGTGTGTGTGTATTTGGGAGTGGGGTGTGGGTGTGTGTGTTTCGGAGTGGGGTGCGTGTGTGTGTGTGTGTGTGTGTATTTGGGAGTGGGGTTTGCGTCTGTCTGTGTGTGTGTGTTTGGGAGTGGGTTGTGTGTGTGTGTGTGTGTTTGGGAGTGGTGTGTGTGTGTGTGTGTGTGTGTGTGTGTGTGTGTGTTTGGGAGTGGGGTGTGCGGTGTGTGTGTATTTGGGAGTGGGGTGTGTGTGTGTGTGTGTGTGTTTGGGAGTGGGGTGTGTGTGTGTGTGTGTGTGTATTTGGGAGTGGGGTGTGGCATGCTTGTGGGTTATCTCTGACAGGCTGGTAGTCAGACTGCTCGAGGGTGTGTGTGTGTGTGTGTGTGTGTGTGTGTGTGCGTATGAGTGAGTGAGAAAGAGACTACTACTACTTATTCTGTACTCTGCTGACAGAGGCACATATTTGTGTGTGTGTGTGTGTGTGTGTGTGTGTGTGTGTGTGTGTGTGTTTTCCCTCTGTGTTGATTAAGACCGTGTACAGCTCTTGTGTGTCTAGGAGACCTAGGAGTGTGTGTGTGTTTGTGTGTGTGTGTGTGCGCGTGCGTGCGCGCACTTTGGTTGTGCTTTGACAGCAGAGCTAGGATAGCAGAGGATCAGTGGAGTGTGTGTGTGTGCGCGCGTGTGTGTGTGTGTGTGTGTGTGTGCGTGCTAGGATAGCAGAGGATCAGTGGAGTGTGTGTGTGTGTGTGCGCGCATGTGTGTGTGCGTGCTAGGATAACAGAGGATCAGTGGCAGGCGCTTCTTCTCTGATCAATCAAATCAATCACCAAGCTGGAGCTTACAGCTTTAAAGTGCACTGCAATGATCTTACAGGTTTAAAGTGCAGTGCAGTCAACTTACAGGACTGTAACCCTAGGTTACAGTCTGGATCCATCTCAAACCCTTCTAGACCCAATGACCAATACAGGTTACAGGGTTCCCAATACAGGTTACAGGGTTCCCAATACAGGTTACAGGGTTCCCAATACAGGTTACAGGGTTCCCAATACAGGTTACAGGGTTCCCAATACATGCAGGGTTCTCGTGGGGTGTTAAAAAGTCTTAAAAGCATTGAATTTATGAATTTGGAAATAATACTTGAAAAAAATACTTGAATCAGTCTCGAATGTTGATATCTGGGTCTTAAAATGTGTGCAGCATGTAACTTCTCCGTATCACATTCTCCTCAAAAGTTTAATTTGTCAATTATTTGTCCATTATTTTGATGAAATAGCGTAGCCTGAATAAAGAGTGGCGGAACCACCCTGCCCCGTGATGAACACACACACATGTTGTCCCACTACAACACACACACACACACACGTGTTGTCCCTGTGCTACTGCACTACAACACACACACACACGTGTTGTCCCTGTGCTACTGCACTACAACACACACAAACACATGTGTTGTCCCTGTGCTACTGCACTACAACACACACACACACGTGTTGTCCCTGTGCTACTGCACTACAACACACACACACACGTGTTGTCCCACTAGAACACACACACGTGTTGTCCCTGTGCTACTGCACTACAACACACACACACACGTGTTGTCCCACTAGAACACACACACGTGTTGTCCCTGTGCTACTGCACTACAACACACACACACACGTGTTGTCCCACTAGAACACACACACGTGTTGTCCCTGTGCTACTGCACTACAACACACACACACACACGTGTTGTCCCTGTGCTACTGCACTACAACACACACACACACACGTGTTGTCCCTGTGCTACTGCACTACAACACACACACACACACGTGTTGTCCCTGTGCTACTGCACTACAACACACACACACACACGTGTTGTCCCTGTGCTACTGCACTACAACACACACACACACACGTGTTGTCCCTGTGCTACTGCACTACAACACACACACACACGTGTTGTCCCTGTGCTACTGCACTACAACACACACACACACACGTGTTGTCCCTGTGCTACTGCACTACAACACACACAAACACATGTGTTGTCCCTGTGCTACTGCACTACAACACACACACACACACACACACACACACGTGTTGTCCCTGTGCTACTGCACTACAACACACAAACACGTGTTGTCCCTGTGCTACTGCACTACAACACACACACACACACACACACATGTT
Organism: Sardina pilchardus; assembly: GCF_963854185.1. Lineage (NCBI taxonomy): Eukaryota > Metazoa > Chordata > Actinopteri > Clupeiformes > Clupeidae > Sardina > Sardina pilchardus. The sequence continues at coordinate 249,351 of NC_085011.1, read as the reverse complement.
GTCCCTGTGCTACTGCACTACAACACACACACACACACACATGTTGTCCCTGTGCTACTGCACTACAACACACACACACGTGTTGTCCCACTACAACACACACACACGTGTTGTCCCTGTGCTACTGCACTACAACACACACACACACACGTGTTGTCCCACTACAACACACACACACGTGTTGTCCCTGTGCTACTGCACTACAACACACACACACACACGCGTTGTCCCACTACAACACACACACACGTGTTGTCCCACTACAACACACGTACGTGTTGTCCCTGTGCTACTGCACTACAAAACACACACACAGACCACAAGCAACGAGCCAAGTAGATACCGTAAAACTCCAAATGATAGCCCAGGCTTTTATTTCTCCAAATCGCCAAAATGCACCGGCTTGTATTTGAGACAGACGTCAATATGAGACGGGCCTTTCATTTAGTGTTGATATATTGAGTGTAGGCCTAGAAATAACTACCCAATAGCATAAGCAGACGGAAAGCATAACAGTAGAAGGTTACCACATTATATTAGCCTACTTTGTTTATAATTTGAATGTGTTTCACAAATCAGATCATGTTAGAATTGGCTACCCTGTAAAACAACTGCAACCATGTGATTAAGAATGACCCTATTCATCGCTATCATCACCGCCATCTTCAACTACAAGTCCATTGGCGAATTCCTCCTCGTCGCTCTCCTCCACTGTTCCCTCTCCTCCGTTAACGCTGCCAGTCTTGCTCGCACTAACAGCTCCCGACCAGATGCGCAGGGCTCTCCCTCTTTGGACAGACCCAGATGCGCAGGGCTCTCCCTCTTTGGACAGACCCAGATGCGCAGGGCTCTCCCTCTTTGGACAGACGTTGCAGTTCAACTTTATACGCCATTCTCGCACCCTCTTTGGATCAACCGAGAATTAAGGGGAGCCGTGGCCTACTGGTTAGGGCTTCGGGCTTGTAACCGGAGGGTTGCCGGTTCTGGGTTAGTGTGTGATTCACCTCACTGTGTGTTCACTTCGTGCTGTGTGTGTTCACTAATTCATGAATTGGGATAAATGCAGATCAATAAAGTAGTATATATACACATATTGTGTCAGCTCAAATGTCAATTTCATATTTCTATCTCTTTGTTGTCATCTCTTTGTTGTCATGAAACTAGCCTTCAGTAGGGTGTGTGTGTCTGTGTGTTGTGCAGCCTTCAGTAGGGTGTGTGTGTGTTGTGCAGCCTTCAGTAGGGTGTGTGTGTGTGTGTTGAGCAGCCTTCAGTAGGGTGTGTGTTGTGATCTGATATAATGCACACAAAATCCCGCGATATCTCCCGCGAGGTCTCAGGCGAATCACGTCTGTCAAATTTGCAAAATCGTGTTCGGGACCATCTGCGTCTAAAACTTTCGCCCCTCCCGGTGAGACTCAAGCTCACGTTGACGTATGCAGCCAGCCGAAGTCAGCCGTATCCGAACTCGAATGCGCCTCATGTATGGTGGTGATGGTATGCTGGGTAATGTAGTCCATTCATAATGTACGGTAGTGATGGTATGCTGGGTAATGTAGTCCATTCATAATGTACGGTAGTGATGGTATGCTGGGTAATGTAGTCCATTCATAATGTAGGGTGGTGATGGTATGCTGGGTAATGTAGTCCATTCATAATGTACGGTAGTGATGGTATGCTGGGTAATGTAGTCCATTCATAATGTAGGGTGGTGATGGTATGCTGGGTAATGTAGTCCATTCATAATGTACGGTATTGAAAGTATGCTGGGTAATGTAGTCCATTCATAATGTATGGTAGTGATGGTATGCTGGGTAATGTATGCTGGGTAATGTAGTCCATTCATAAAGTACGGTGGTGATGGTATGCTGGGTAATGTAGTCCATTCATAAGGTACGGTAGTGTGATAAATGATGCCATACTGACTGTATGTTTGGTAATGTAGGTATTCCACACTAGGATGGCATGTTGGAAAATTTAGTTCCTCCACACTGAGATGGTATGCTGGGTAATGTAGTTCCTCACTGAGAGGATGTGCTTGGTAATGTAGTCCCTTGCTGAGATGGTATGCTGGGTAATGTAGTTCTTCCTCTGATCTGCTTTCCAGTCAGAATACCATGGTATGCTGAGTAATGTAGTTCTTCCTCTGCTCTGTTCTCCAGCCAGAATGCCATGGTATGCTGGGTAATGTAGTTCTTCCTCTGCTCTGTTCTCCAGCCAGAATGCCATGGTATGCTGGGTAATGTAGTTCTTCCTCTGCTCTGTTCTCCAGCCAGAATGCCCTCTTCGGAATGGGGAATCCCCTGCTGGACATCTCCGCCGTGGTGGACAAGGACTTCCTGGAAAAGTGAGTTTATTATAAGTCACATGATTCTTATGTCATATGATTCTTTTATTATGAGTGAAGGGCGGTGTGGGGCATTTGGAGAGTTAGCTTTAGCTGGTTATCATGGTTGATACACACAGACACACACACACACACACACACACACACACACACATATTTGGAGAGTTAGCTTCAGCTAGTTATCATGGTTCATTCTGTGACGGGGCGCATAGCTACCGCCACCGCAGCAATGCTGCTTACACGTTAAAGACTGAGCGCTAACATCTGCTTACACGCTAAAGACGGAGTGCTAACGTCTGTTTATGTTTGTTGTGTGATTGTCACACAGTTTACTACTATGTAATTACCATGTCATTCATCACACAATTTCTGTAATTCCCGTTGCTGTTTTCTTGACTAGTCTAAAACATTCTACACAACGGTTGGCCTGGCTTACTATTAATCATTACAACTCTTTACCGTTTAGAATCACTTTCACCATCAATACATTAACATCACGTTATCATTCACTTATGTTCATTTTCCTTTCGCTTAAAATAGGCACTCATCAAACAGGTTTTGTCACATCAATGTTGTGTTTATTTTAAGTTAGTAACCATAGTAACCATTCAGCTTAAATTGTGGGTAACGTTCGCCTTACCAGCGTTCAGCGTCTCGTCGTCAGATTGTTTGTTGTAAAAGGGATTGCCTGGCCCGAATACCGGTTATCAATGATGCGACTTCCGGGTTCACCGGAAATGAACCCGCGTTTTGTATATTTAATATTATAGGCTGTAAAGTGTATGTCGGCTATGCCTTCTTAGAGTGGCAGTGTTTAAATATTGTTGTGCATGTTTTCTGATATTTAGAAAGTGTTTACATAGCTGTTTTAGCTAATTTATTGTTATCTCACCTGAGAACCCCCTGTATTATTTTGAGAAATGGTATGACCCAATTCTAGGGGCTCACTTGGGCCTAACTTAAGCCAACCTGTTTTAGTGGTTCAGGGGAGCAGTTGAGGGGGAGACGTGTGCCTCGTAGCTCTCATACTGAAGGCATTGACTAGTGAGAAGTCATTTCTGATAATTGTCTAGGCATATTCATAATTCATATTTTTTACTATTAGGACAATTTATTTTCTTTATTGAAAAAGTTTTTCTTTTCTTTTTTTTTCCTTTTTCATCTTTGATTTTGTTATTATTATTGATTATTTTATAGCCTACGGGCCTTCTTTTGGGAGAAATAAAATAAAAAAAAACAATCTTCAACCAAATCCACCTGAGTCCTCCTGAGAGTGTTCCACCTATTGCTCAGCCCGCCTCGACACAGCTACCCTTAACACATACACACAGGTACACACACACACACACACATCTACCCTTAACACATACACACAGGTACACACACACACACACACACATACATCTACCCTTAACACATACACACAGGTACACACACACACACACACACACACACACACACACATATTTGGAGAGTTAGCTTCAGCTGGTTATCATGGTTGATACACACACACACATACACACACATATTTGGAGAGTTAGCTTCAGCTAGTTATCATGCTTGGCCGCTACCGTCTTTGAACATGGCGTCTAGAACCAGCTACGTGCACGAAAATGTGTATAGCTAGCCTAGCATGGGTCATCTCCCTCTAATACCTCCATGTGTATAGCTAGCCTAGCATGGGTCATCTCTCTCCAATACCTCCATGTGTATAGCTAGCCTAGCATGGGTCATCTCCCTCTAATACCTCCATGTGTATAGCTAGCCTAGCATGGGTCATCTCTCTCCAATACCTCCATGTGTATAGCTAGCCTAGCATGGGTCATCTCCCTCCAATACCTCCATGTGTATAGCTAGCCTAGCATGGGTCATCTCCCTCCAATACCTCCATGTGTATAGCTAGCCTAGCATGGGTCATCTCCCTCCAATACCTCCATGTGTATAGCTAGCCTAGCATGGGTCATCTCTCTCCAATACCTCCATGTGTATAGCTAGCCTAGCATGGGTCATCTCCCTCCAATACCTCCATGTGTATAGCTAGCCTAGCATGGGTCATCTCCCTCCAATACCTCCATGTGTATAGCTAGCCTAGCATGGGTCATCTCCCTCCAATACCTCCATGTGTATAGCTAGCCTAGCATGGGTCATCTCTCTCCAATACCTCCATGTGTATAGCTAGCCTAGCATGGGTCATCTCCCTCCAATACCTCCATGTGTATAGCTAGCCTAGCATGGGTCATCTCCCTCCAATACCTCCATGTGTATAGCTAGCCTAGCATGGGTCATCTCCCTCCAATACCTCCATGTGTATAGCTAGCCTAGCATGGGTCATCTCCCTCCAGTACCTCCATGTGTATAGCTAGCCTAACATGGGTCATCTCTCTCCAGTATCTCCATGTGTATAGCTAGCCTAACATGGGTCATCTCTCTCCAGTATCTCCATGTGTATAGCTAGCCTAGCATGGGTCATCTCCCTCCAATACCTCCATGTGTATAGCTAGCCTAGCATGGGTCATCTCCCTCCAGTATCTCCACGTGTATAGCTAGCCTAGCATGGGTCATCTCCCTCCAATACCTCCACGTGTATAGCTAGCCTAGCATGGGTCATCTCCCTCCAATACCTCCACGTGTATAGCTAGCCTAGCATGGGTCATCTCCCTCCAGTATCTCCACGTGTATAGCTAGCCTAGCATGGGTCATCTCCCTCCAGTATCTCCACGTGTATAGCTAGCCTAGCATGGGTCATCTCCCTCCAATACCTCCATGTGTATAGCTAGCCTAGCATGGGTCATCTCTCTCTATACCTCCATGTGTATAGCTAGCCTAGCATGGGTCATCTCTCTCTATACCTCCATGTGTATAGCTAGCCTAGCATGGGTCATGGCCTGTGTGTAGTGCCATCTTTACAGCATGCAAGGGTATATCTGTCCTGGGTGTGTGTGAGAGAGAAAGAGAGTCAAGTGTGTGTTCAGTAACTCCTGTATTTCAGATTCAGAGGCTGGCTTTGGTGTGTGAGTGTGTGGGAGGTGAGTTTGTGTTTGTGTGTGTGTGTGCGTGCGTGCGTGTCTGTGTGTGAATGTGAGATACAGGAGTTACTGAGCACACACTTGTCTCTTTCTCTCACACACACACACACACACACACTCATTCACACACACTTGGCCCACTGATCACACACACACACACCCAGGACAGATATACCCTTGCATGCTGTGAAGATGGCATCTCAAGTGATCGTGACGTTCTGACACGTACAGCCCATTGAAGCCAAATAATGCCAACCTCGTAATGCCAACCCCGTCCGCTCCTTGCCCCACACACACACACACGTACACTCACACAAACTCACTCACAGACACTCACACAAACTCACCTCTCACACACACTCACACCCACCAAAGACAGCCATGCCCCCCCCCCCCCAACACTGACCTGTAGCAGCGATTCCAGCCATCTGTGTGTGTGTGTATATGGCATGTGTGTGTGTGTGGCGTGTGTGTGTGTGTGTATGGCGTGTGTGTGTGTGGCGTGTGTGTGTGTGTGTGTGTGAGAGAGTGAGTGTGTGACCGCGATTGCAATGCCAGCCATGTGTGTGTGTGTGTGTGTGTGTGTGTATGGTGTGTGTGTGTGTGTGAGTGAGTGTGTGACGGCGTCTTCAGTGCCAATGACAGCCGTGTGTGTGTGTGTGTGTGTGTGTGTGTGTGTGTGTGTGTGTGTGTGTGTGTGTGTGTGTGTGTGTGCGTGTGTGTGTGTGTGTGTGCGTGTGTGTGTGTGTGTGTGTGTGTCAAGGCAGCACCCAGCTGCCCCCAACCAGTGTGAGCTGGGGTGAAATAAGTAATTCATTCACGTGGTGGCAGAGCCACACACACACACACACACACACACACACACACACACACACACTCAGGGTTCAAAGGGTCCAACATGAAAGACAGAATCCTCCACATCTGTGCGCTCATGAGGATTTCCCTGCCTGCTACATACACACACAGACACACACACACACACACACACACACACACACACACACCACACAGACACACACACACACACGCCACACAGACACACACACACACACGCCACACAGTCACACACACACACAAACACACACACGCCACACACAGACGCACAGACACACACACACACACGCCACACAGTCACACACACACACGCCACACAGACACACACACACGTCACACGCACACACACACAGACACACAAACACACACACGGCACACACAGACACACACGCCACACACACACACACACACACACACACACACACACACACACACACACACACGCCACACAGACACACGCCACACAGACACACACACACACACACACGCCACACAGACACACACACACACACGCCACACAGAAACACACACACTCCACACCAGAGGCGGACCGTGAGTTCAGCAATTAGGCCTTCAATAATGACTATTTTTGGCAAAAAATAAATAAATTAGGGGGGCGTTACGGGGGGTTCCCCCCGGAGATTTTTTTTTACATTACAAGGTTAAAATGTGCAATTTCCCTGCATTTCACAGTGGGAGAGAAACGTTTTCTCTTTCTAACGCGAGTCGGTGTATCACTATTTTCGTTACGTAAACAAATACGTCCGAGCTGAATTCCGCATTGTTTATTGGTAAACATAACATCTTTATTGGGACCTGGCCATTATCCTTATCAGCAGCATGGGTTTGAGCAGACTAGGCCCTACTTGAAATATTTAGGCTATCGGCTTACTTGCTTCAGACTGTTTGTAGAGCTCTTCTATTTAGCTGTAGCGTGTACAGTGCAATTATTTTAGGTTGCTTCGCTGCTGCTCCGATTACTCAAAAGCTAGTCATGTGGAACTACAGGGCTAGGCTATCCTACAATCAGTATCTTTGCTTCAGTGTTGGCCAAACCTTCACGGTACACTATGAGAAATGTCTCAACAGAAAATGTCACAGCACACCACCCATGATATTAAACATAGAAGTCACAAAACGTAGCCTATTGCCCTAATGTTGCCACTGCTTGTTGGCTATTTCAGAATGCCATTGGCATTGGCATTAATAAACACCTAATGGATCAGATTATGTCAAAAACTCAATTTAGACCAAAAGTGGAGAATAGAACCTTATAATTCTCAGCTCACTGGCAGTAAACCAGACCTTGGAGGGCAGGGAACCAAATGACAGTTTGACATGCCCATCCCGACAGCTTCACCAAAGTCTCATCAACTCGCACACAACTTCAAGCTAGCATACAATCTAGTCGTACCAAGCTAACAATCTAGTCGTAACCAAGCAGCACTAAAACACGTTTGTTATATAGTAAAGGGCCAGATAACAAGCATCTATTTCAAGTCTTATGTTATGAAATAAACATGAAACAAAACTTACCAATTCCTGCAGTGACCAGCTACGTGCAGAGTTATAGCTGACGTTATGTGTAGCACTATCGATATCTGCTAGTCAAGCTGACACTATGAATTATTTTTGCTTAATGATGGTTTATTTACTATTCATAACTATAACCATAGTTCTGTCAGGTCCATACGTCAATAACAACACAGACAATAAATATCTTAGGCAATTTAAATTAATATACTACGAATTAAATTTGGCGGTATGGCTCTGTTCAGAGGAGTACCCAGACCTTTCATGAGCACCATGAAAGAGCAGAGTGTCTGGGGACAGCAGCAGTATTAGGGGGCGCTCACACAGTTTAAGACTGAGCGAGCTAAACTATTCCCCCATATGAACAGAGCGGCAACTATGACATAAAGCCTATGCCATGTTATACACGACAGGGTGGAGTAGGGGAGGAGGTGGGTTGCATAAAGCGAGCAGCAAGCAATTAGGAACAACTAAGCAGCTTTAAATAAGGCGCCCTGTTTGGATCTAGCCATTTAGAAGCGAGGGGAGTTGACCAGCTGATGTGCTGACGCCCACAGCGGTTAGCAGCGTCTTGACTACTTGCCTGCCAGAACTGACGCTGACGCTCAATTCATGTCAGTGTGACACATTTATTTATCCATTGAAGTCCAGTCTGATTCTGACACTGGCACAAGATGTTCCTCACGTCAAGCCATAGACCGTAAACGCCTCAAACAGCGTTAACATTTGTGATGAACGATTCCGGGTATTCTTTTCGAACATTGCAGGCCTAGCTGCAGTCAGACCTGCCTACCTCGCCATAATAGGTCGATTTGATTGGCTAATTAGTCAGATGTAGCCATCAATCAACCCGAATCCAAATATATGATTTCTAATGGTTGCTTAGGTACCGTAAACGCAGAGATTCCTTGTGAAGGCCTGATGCGGGCCTTAACAAGGGAACTCATGGGATTGGATGAAAATATATCGCACACTCTCGCTATTTGTTCAGACAGTCTGTCAATCAAATCACATAGCCGACAGCGGTAGTAGTCGAGAACGATCGGCGAAGGAGAAGCAGGAGCAAATAATAAATGGTTAAGTAAAATGTTATTAAAGACACTAGTATTTTTCATTCGTTTGGAAATAGTTAGGCCTTCAGAGAAGGCCTTGAAGGCCCTGACGGTCCGCCACTGCTCCACACGGACACACACACACACACACACACACACGCCGCAGACGCACACACACAGACATACATACACACACGCCACACAGACACACACACACACACACACACACACGCCGCAGACGCACACACACAGACATACATACACACACGCCACACAGACACACACACACACACACGCCGCAGACGCACACACAGACATACATACACACACGCCACACGCAAACACACACACACATGCGCTACACAGACATACATACACACATACACATAGACATACACACGCCATACAAGCATACACACACACACATACGCATAGACATACACACGTCATACAAACACACATACACACATACATTGTTAAACACACACATACACACATACATTGTTTGCAGTTTTTGCCCGTTGCTTGAACACATTTAGCAAAACTTGCAGGAGGGGCATGTAAACATGGTGTTGGTGTCACTGGCATTCGTGGATTCGTGGATACAAACACACACGCCATACACGCCATACACTCACACGCAAACACACACACACACACACACACACACACACACACACACACACACACACACACACACAGAGGTGCATAGACGTAATGTTTGATCCTGGTACTGCCCTCAACATGTGTGTGTGTGTGTGTGTGTGTGTAAAAACGTGTGTAAAAACGTGTGTAAAAACGTGTGTAAAAATCATTGATTTCTTTGACGAGTTGTCTCAGGGCTCTGTGTAGGTTGGGAAACTGCAGCTGTTGGAACAGACAGTACACACACACACACACACACACACACACACACAGTGAAGGCACACACTTAAGTACAAAAGTACAATCAAACACACACAGTAGTGGTCAGTCTTATGTGCGTTATAGCGTTTTACTTTGGACAAAGGCGTCTGCTAAATAACTATAACCACACACACACACACACACACACACACACCCCCATAACCATTAACTGCAGGCTCATATGCTAATCATTGATTATTAGCCACAGGCTCTCCCCCAACTGACTTGCAGAAAACACACACACACACACACACACACACACACACACACACACACACACACACACACACACACACACACACACACACACACACACACACACACACACACACACACACACACACACACACCTTGGTGGCGGTGGATTAGGTCTGTAGCAGCACAAGGGTGCCCATGCCAGATTAGCAGAAGGAGATTTATCTCTCAAGGAATTAAGCGCATATTTTTAGCAGCTTGCCCAACCAGCACGGACTCAGTGGGGTTCTGGAATGAGCTGAATCACTGAGATGCCCAGATAGGCCAAGCAGGAACCCCTGAGTCAGCGTTATAGACTTGATGTAGCATGAAGAAAGACAAAACAAACAAATCAACTGACTTGGCGTTATTGGGGAAAGCAGCAGGTTTTAGTGCATTCAGTGGCATGTGTATGTAATAGAAGATTCTCCAATAACATTTGGTGAGCAGTGGTCACACATTATCACGTATGGTCACCTGATTTGTGCTCACACACTAATACACTAACACACACACACACACACACACACACACACACACACACACTCACACACTAATACACTGATTGTCTCTAGAACTGACCCACACCACTGGCCGTGTAACATAGATCACCTTTCGACATCGCCGCCTCCAAATCTATAACAGCAGTTTACAGACAACTCACTGACCCAGGAGCATATTCACCACTGACCCAGCATGATCACCACTGACCCAGGAGCATGTTCACCACTGACCCAGGAGCACTGACCCAGGAGCATGTTCACCACTGACCCAGGAGCACTGACCCAGGAGCATATTCACCACTGACCCAGGAGCATGACCCAGGAGTGTGTTCACCACTGACCCAGGAGTGTGTTCACCACTGACCCAGGAGTGTGTTCACCACTGACCCAGGAGTGTGTTCACCACTGACCCAGGAGTGTGTTCACCACTGACCCAGCATATTCACCACTGACCCAGGAGCACTGACCCAGGAGTGTGTTCACCACTGACCCAGGAGCATGTTCACCACTGACCCAGGAGTGTGTTCACCACTGACCCAGGAGCACTGACCCAGGAGTGTGTTCACCACTGACCCAGGAGCATGTTCACCACTGACCCAGCATGTTCACCACTGACCCAGGAGCATGTGGTCGCTATTCACCACTGACCCAGGAGTGTGTTCACCACTGACCCAGGAGTGTGTTCACCACTGACCCAGGAGTGTGTTCACCACTGACCCAGGAGTATATTCACCACTGACCCAGGAGTGTGTTCACCACTGACCCAGGAGTGTGTTCACCACTGACCCAGGAGCACTGACCCAGGAGTGTGTTCACCACTGACCCAGGAGCATGTTCACCACTGACCCAGGAGTGTGTTCACCACTGACCCAGGAGTGTGTTCAGCACTGACCCAGCATGTTCACCACTGACCCAGGAGTGTGTTCACCACTGACCCAGCATGTTCACCACTGACCCAGGAGTGTGTTCAGCACTGACCCAGCATGTTCACCACTGACCCAGGAGTGTGTTCACCACTGACCCAGGAGCATGTTCACCACTGACCCAGGAGCACTGACCCAGGAGTGTGTTCACCACTGACCCAGGAGTATATTCACCACTGACCCAGGAGTGTGTTCATCACTGACCCAGGAGTGTGTTCAGCACTGACCCAGGAGTGTGTTCACCACTGACCCAGGAGCACTGACCCAGGAGTGTGTTCACCACTGACCCAGGAGCATGTTCACCACTGACCCAGCATGTTCACCACTGACCCAGCATGTTCACCACTGACCCAGGAGCACTGACCCAGGAGCATATTCACCACTGACCCAGGAGTGTGTTCACCACTGACCCAGGAGCACTGACCCAGGAGTGTGTTCACCACTGACCCAGGAGCATGTTCACCACTGACCCAGGAGTGTGTTCACCACTGACCCAGGAGTGTGTTCACCACTGACCCAGGAGTGTGTTCACCACTGACCCAGGAGTGTGTTCACCACTGACCCAGCATATTCACCACTGACCCAGGAGTGTGTTCACCACTGACCCAGGAGTGTGTGTTCACCACTGACCCAGCATGTTCATCACTGACCCAGGAGTGTGTTCACCACTGACCCAGGAGTGTGTTCACCACTGACCCAGGAGTGTGTTCACCACTGACCCAGGAGTGTGTTCACCACTGACCCAAGAGGGTGTTCACCACTGACCCAAGAGCATGTTCACCACTGACCCAGGAGCACTGACCCAAGAGGGTGTTCACCACTGACCCAGGAGTGTGTTCACCACTGACCCAGGAGCACTGACCCAGGAGTGTGTTCACCACTGACCCAGGAGTGTGTTCACCACTGACCCAGCATGTTCACCACTGACCCAGGAGTGTGTTCACCACTGACCCAGGAGCATGTTCACCACTGACCCAGGAGTGTGTTCACCACTGACCCAGGAGTGTGTTCACCACTGACCCAGCATGTTCACCACTGACCCAGGAGTGTGTTCACCACTGACCCAGCATGTTCACCACTGACCCAGCATGTTCACCACTGACCCAGGAGTGTGTTCAGCATGTTCACCACTGACCCAGCATGTTCACCACTGACCCAGGAGTGTGTTCAGCATGTTCACCACTGACCCAGGAGTGTGTTCAGCATGTTCACCACTGACCCAGGAGGGTGTGGTCGCTATTCACAGCGTTCTCAGGGCAAGCCTGTGCAGTGAAGGCCTCGCTCAGTGGCCTCAAGCCATGTGTGCTATTTCTTTTGAAACTTAGTAGATATCATTTTCCTTTTATTGAGAATGCAGAAACAGTCACATGTGTATATTACAGTATAATCAGGGCCAATATATTTTTTACCGGCCACAAAACGTTATTATTGGAAAAAAGGTGTAGAACTGAACTGATCTTGCGGCCATGCCTTTAATCTCTATGTTCTCTGAGTTCATTGTGAGATGCACTTTAAAACAGTCCCTTGTCTTTAATCTCTACGTTCTGAGTTCATTGTGAGATGCACTTTAAAATAGTCCCATGTCTTTAATCTCTATGGTCTGAGTTCATTGTGAGATGCACTTTAAAATAGTCCCATGTCTTTAATCTCTATGTTCTGAGTTCATTGTGAGATGCACTTTAAAACAGCTTAGGGCTCATAGGGTTAAAACAGTCCCTTGTTGTCACGCTGTGACATGCCTGTGGAGGATCGTTATTGTATGTGTGCGCTTTGTGTAAAATTAATTATTATTATTGAAAGAATAATTAGCTAAACACATTTAACTTTAGGTAATTTAAGTCATAGCCTAAATTGTATTGGCAGTGTGAGGTTAAATAGGTGGCTGTCACCTTAAGGGTGAGAAGGGCGAGAGTTAGAGAGGTTTCCTGACTGTGTGGTGGTATTATGTAGTGGTATTCAGGCTATGAGAAGTTGTAGGCTGTAGTGACTGACTGTGTGATAGTATTATGTAGTGGTATTCAGGCTATGAGAAGGGCGAGAGTTAGAGAGGTTTCCTGACACTGTGGTGGTATTATGTAGTGGTATTCAGGCTATGAGAAGTTGTAGGCTGTAGTGACTAACAAGACTCCACATTTAGATCTGCTTCGTTTAGCCTATGGGAAACATAGTTTAGCCTATGGGAAACGAACACATTTAGATCTGCTTTGTTTAGCTTATGAGAAACATAGTTTAGCCTATGGGAAACGAACACATTTAGATCTGCTTTGTTTAGCCTATGGGAAATGAACACATAATGTAACACATAACACAACATAATGTCTGAAGCATGTGTAACTAACGGGGTAAACGTGAAGAATTCCCCAAAACTTTAAATCGATTTGTTTAGACTTGTTTCTCCGCTTCCATCTCTTCCTCCTATGAAACACCTGCTACTCAGAACACACACAGGTATGCTCAGAACACCTAGTCTAACTTTTGAAAAGGCACGGTAACTAAAACATGGTATTTACACACACACACACACACACACACACACACACACTCGCGCGCGCTCTGCTACTTATCTGTTTGTTTGTAGTGTAATAGGTCATGTCAACTTTATTTATCTAACGCATTTCATACACAGCTCATTCAATGTGCTTAACATTTGGACTCTCTCTCTCTCTCTTGCTCTCTCTCTCTCTCTCTCTCTCTCTCTCTCTCTCTCTCTCTCTCTCTCTCTCTCTCTCTCTCTCTCTCTCTCTCTCTCTCTCTCTCTCTCTGTTGGTCACCAGTGCTGAATTTGTCTGTGTGTCATTGACAGGTATGGGCTGAAGCCTAATGACCAGATCCTGGCTGAAGACAAACACAAAGCCATGTGAGTGTACACACACACACACACACACACACACACACACACACACACACACACACACACACACACACACACACACACACACACACACACTGTGACTTGCCTCTCCTCCTTTCCTCTCCTCTCTCCTCCTCTCCTCTCCTCCCCTCTCCTTTCTTCTCCTCCTCTCCTCTACTATTCTCTTCATCCTCCTTTCCTCTCCTCCTCTGTTCTCCTCTCTGCTCCTCTCTTCCTCTCCTCCTCTGTTCTCATTGAAGCCCATCTTTACTAATCACAGTATTGCTGGTCAGACCACTCCTCTTGAAATGCAGCTCCTCTCCTCTCTTTCCTCCTCTTCTCCTCTCCTCTCTTTCCCCCTCTCCTCCTCTCCTCTCTTTCCCCCTCTTCTCCTCTCCTCTCTTTTCCCCTATCCTCCTCTCCTCCTCTCCTCCTCTCCTCTCTTTCCCCCTCTCCTCCTCTCCTGTCTTTCCCCCTCTCCTCCTCTCCTCTCTTTCCCCCTCTCCTCCTCTCCTCTCTTTTCCCCTCTCCTCCTCTCCTCCTCTCCTCCTCTCCTCTCTTTCCCCCTCTCCTCCTCTCCTGTCTTTCCCCCTCTCCTCCTCTCCTCTCTTTTCCCCTCTTCTCCTCTCCTCTCTTTTCCCCTCTTCTCCTCTCCTCCTCTCCTCCTCTCCTCTCTTTCCCCTTTTTCTTCACTTCTCCTTCCTCTTCTCCTCTCCTTTTTCCTCCTCTATCCTCTAATCCTCTCCTCACCCTTTCCTCTCCTCTGTCCCCCTCTCCTGTCCCCTGCTCTTCAAGTGGCTCCCAAACAAGAGAAATAAGGCCAATTGCCTCCCCCCCTCTCTCTCTCTCTCTCCCCCCCCCCCCTCTCTCTCTCTCTCTCTCTCTCTCCCTTCCTCTCTCTCTCTCTCTCTCTCTCTCTCTCTCTGTGTGGGGGGGGGCTGTATTGTGTGTGTGTGTGTGTGTGGGCTGTATTGTGTGGTCTCCTGCTCTGCTGGTGCCTCAGATGAACACTCCCTGTCCTAATGCATGCAGGCAGCTGGCATGAGCCCAAGCCCACAGACAATCACAGGCTTTCAGGAGCTGCACACACACACACACACACACACACACATACACACACACACACGCACACACACATGCACACACACACAGAGTTTCTCTCTCATCTCTTGTCTTTCCATAGGGTCCTTTCATGGGGGCCCAGGGAGTTAGGTGTCCATGCTATCTGCCCGTAGAGTGGGCAGAGCCAGAGTTAGGAAGTGTCCATTTGTCTCCTACAGGAGCTCGTGTGTGTGTGTGTGTGTGTGTGTGTGTGTGTGTGTGTGTGTGTCCATTTGTCTCCTACAGGAGCTTGTGTGTGTGTGTGTGTGTCCATTTGTCTCCTAGCTTGAGACTAGAGACTCCTCGTGCTGATGTCCTCTGTGGGTTTATCTCAATTCTCTGCTCAATGAGCATCAGACAGGCTAAAAAACACCATGCCAATCTCTAGCTATGGTGAAGCGTGTGTGATGATGTGGGTACACCATGCTAATCTCTAGCTATGGTGAAGCGTGTGTGATGATGTGGGTACACCATGCTAATCTCTAGCTATGGTGAGGGGTATGTGATGATGTGGGTACACCATGCTAATCTCTAGCTATGGTGAAGCGTGTGTGATGATGTGGGTACACCATGCTAATCTCTAGCTATGGTGAAGCGTGTGTGATGATGTGGGGTACACCATGCTAATCTCTAGCTATGGTGAAGCGTGTGTGATGATGTGGGTGCACCATGCCAATCTCTAGCTATGGTGAAGCGTGTGTGATAGCTATGGTGAAGCGTGTGTGATGATGTGGGTACACCATGCCAATCTCTAGCTATGGTGAAGGGTCTGTGATGATGTGGGTACACCATGCCAATCTCTAGCTATGGTGAAGGGTATGTGATGATGTGGGTACACCATGCCAATCTCTAGCTATGGTGAAGGGTGTGTGATGATGTGGATGTGAAATAGCAGAATCATTGTCAGCACAAGACTCCTCGCTGTGTGCCGCCATTGTTGTTTGAATCAGACAGTCACTTCGGCGCTACGTCACATCTATGAAATCCCATCGGGCGATCCTGATTGGTTCATTATTTTTTGCCCTCGAGCCCAGGCCCTTGTGTGGAGCTCAGCGAAATGCCTCTGGTGGAGCATGGCAGAACTACAAGGGTCTGGCGAGAGTCAGGCTAGTGATGATGTGGGGCTATTTTAATTCCAAAGGCCACCAGAGGCGTTTCGCTGAGCTCCACACAAGGGAACTTTATCAGGTTGCATAATGTCCTGGATCCATGAAATAGCTGGCCTTTAAAAATAAAAAATATATAAAAAAATCCTCCTGCTCCTATGGGAATTTAACATAGGGGTCAAATACTTCCTTCCCCCTAGCATTTAAGGAAGAACATTGATTTATTTACGATACATTCTACAATCACAAAGAAAATTGGTGTCTTTAGCGGTTTGATTTTTGCATTTTTTTTTTTAAATTAAGGTATTAAGATCATTTGTCAAATGATGATTTTATATTCCTCTTTTTAGGCAACTTTAGCATGGTATCAAATACATGTTCTCCTCACCGTGTATATATATATGTCTATGAAAGCAAACATGGATATGTATATAGATGATGTATATATGTATGATGTGTGTGTATATACGTATATGTCTATGAAGGTGAACATAGATATGTATATGTGTATATATGATGTGTATATATATGTATGTCTATGAAGGCAAACATGGATATGTATATGTGTATATATCAGGGCTCTGAACCGGTTCAAGGAACGAAAACGAAAACCGAAAACAAACAGAATTTTACGAGGAACGGAAACGGAAACAAAAACGAAATGGTCCTCAACAATCAGAATAACAGAAACGTTATTCTGAAATCCATAAAACCGGTTAAAGAGACCCTATGCAACTTTTTCATAGTCATAAAATCGTTCAGAAATCGTTGTTTTGCTTGACTGACCAGTTTCATCGAAAACAGTAATATTTCTTCCCGCCCGCAGTGTCCCTATCCGCTATTGCAACCTTGCAGTTTCTGCAGGAGACGTATCGTCTCCTGTTTACATCTGGAAGTCTGAGACGCGTAAAGAACAAGAAGAACCACGCTTGCAATTTATATATTTATATATAGCCTATATATGTATAAATATACGCGCTAAAGCTGTCGGGGAAGCTCTGCAGAGAAATATGCAAGCATAAAACGAGCGAAAACGAAAAACGAAACCGAAACCAGAGATGAAATCGCCAATCCTGCATAGTTCCTCTTAAATAATGTTTTTTTTTTCGTTCTCTATATATTTTATAAAATGTCATGAAAGCATAGCCTATTTGTTGGGTTTGAGGTTAAATCTGTGTGGTGTGAACGAGTTAGCTATATCCCTTTATGCTAGCTCCCGTTAGCTAGCGAGCTAACTAGCTGGCTCACTGTTTGAATGGGGAGCTAGGCAGGGTTTTGTGTTTGGTTGGTCAAATTGAGCCTGAATTTTCTGGCGAATTGTTTGGGGAACTTGACCTGTATTTGTTGGGGTTTGTTTCCTTGTATTGTGTATTCTGATTGTGATGTGTATTTGTTGGGTTTCCTTGGCCAGTTTTCTGTTATCCTGGGAAGAGGAGTTGGGAAGGAGCCTGATATCCAGCTGTAGGCTACGCTGTTTGTGTATGTTTTCCAGAGTAAACGTCAAAAAGAGTCAGCTGTGTCGGCGTCACGTTTTTATATCATCTATGCTTTTATCAGGCCAGTAAGCATGTATAGTAGGCTATGTGGGATGGATAGCCCATCTGAATGTTTTTGGATGCCACCTGTGATTTTTTATTTTGGGGCATAGACTAGCTACGGTGTACATCAAGGGCAAATAATGACTAGGCCTATGTCTATTCTAAGGTAAAGACCACAAAAATAGACTTGATAGGCCCACCAAACACTGCCGGAACGATAAGAACGAACAATATTTTACATTCCGAACCGGTTCAGGAACGATATGTTGGTGGCGGAACGCAAGAACGAAAACGTTAAACATACCCGAACCGTTCGGAACAGAACGATTGAAAAATAATTTCGTTTTCAAGCCCTGGTATATATGATGTGTATATATATTGTGTATATATATGTATATATGTCTATGAAGGTGAACATAGATATGTATATAGATGTGTATACATATGTATATGATGTGTGTGTGTGTGAGTGTGTTTATACGTATACTGTATATGTCTATCATATGGCGCATCACATCTGGAGTGTCTTGTGGAAGCAGGTTTTGGGTTTGAGATGAGAATATGAAGTCATGCAGTCAACATACCAAACCCTCTTCACCACACACACACACACACACACACACACACACACACACACACACACACACACACAGATGAGAATATGAAGTCTTGCCCAAATATGGACGCCAGCCTTCACTCTGGCTTATGACAAGCTTGGCCCCTGGCAGTCAGATGCTGAAATACATGCACACACACACACACACACACACACACACACACAACCCTCTTCACCACACCACACACACACACCAAACCCTCTTCACCGCACCCCACACACACACATACACACCAAACCCTCTTCACCACACACACACACACACACACACACACACAGCAAACCCCAAACCCTCTTCACCCCCCCCAACAAACTCACACACACACACACACACACACACACACACACACACCGAACCCTCTTCACCGCACCATACACACACACACACACACACAGCACACCCCAGACCCTCTTCACCCCCCAACACACACACACACACACACACAGCAAACCCCAAACCCTCTTCACCCCCCAACACACACACACACAAACCCTCCTCACCGCACCACTCCCCAACACTGAGACTCCTTCAGCAAAGCATGCAGTAGAATAGTGCTCTATTGGTGTATACATGCATAGCTGTGTGTGTGTGTGTGTGTGTGTGTGTGTGTGTGTGTGTGTGTGTGTGTGTGTGTGTGTGTGTACATGTGTGTGTGGTTTATGATTCCAGTTGAGTAGAGAGCTGGTGTGTGTGTGTGTGTGTGTGTGTGTGTGTGTGTGTGTGTGTGTGTGTGTGTGTGTGTGTGTGTGTGTGCAGTAGAATAGTGCTCTATTGGTGTATACATGCATAGCTGTGGGTGTGTGTGTGTGTGTGTGTGTGTGTGTGTGTGTGTGTGTGTGTGTGTGTGTGGGTGTGTGTGTGTGTGTGTGTGTGCAGTAGAATAGTGCTCTATTGGTGTATACATGCATAGCTGTGGGTGTGTGTGTAAGTTATTATTCTAGTTTAGTTGAGAGCTTGTGTGTGTGTGTGTGCGCACGTGTGTACATGTGTGTATGGTTTATGATTCCAGTTGAGTAGAGAGCTGGTGTGTGTGTGTGTGTGTGATTGTGTGTGTGAGTAGAGAGCTCTTGTGTTGTGTGTGTGTGTGTGTGTGTGTGTGTGTGTGTCTGATTCCAGTTGAGTAGAGAGCTCTTGTGTCCTCAGTGCTGCAGGGCTTCACTGCACGTGCATTGGGTCTCTCTCTGCTTGGGTGCTCCGCAAGTTGCGTAATAACACGGCACACACACACACATAGACAGTCTGCAAGTTTGAACCCATTCTTCTAGTGCAGGGTTCTGTGTGAGGATTGAACAATTTATTGCGATATTACAGTTATAAATATTACATTACATTACATTTGGCTGACAATGTAATCAATTCTAGCAACAATTCTGGGGAAAATGTAGAAAGGTAGAGTGCAGTAAGAATAAGAGCAATGAGTGCAGTTGTCCAGAGAGGGAATATGGCTGTGTGTGTGTGTGTGTGTGTGTGTGTGTGTGTGTGTGTGTGTGTGGCTGTGTGTGTGTGTGTGTGTGTGTGTGTGTGTGTGTGTGTGTCCAGAGAGGGAATGTGGCTGGGAATGACCGCCTCCTTCATGTCCCTGTCAAGGTTGCCATGGACACCTCATCAGGCACAGTTAGGCCTATTACACACACACACACACACACACGTATGTATCATCAGGCACAGTCAGGTGGGAAGTCAAGAGTTGTTGTACTTAGAGGTTTTATTTTTACTCATGTTTTGTATTAAGACATTAACCCATTAAGGCCTAAAGCGCCTGGAAAAAAAGCTTGTAAAACCTAAGGGCGATTTCAGGAAAAACCCCAAAAGCCTGAAGTTTTTCTGGAAATTCAGCAATTGTGTCAACGCCTACTAAGTTATTGATTTCTCAGCCTCTGTAGGAGATAGAAACAAAATTCAAAAAGCTTGTGAGAGCTTACACCTGTGGCTTTCCTGGGAAATTGAGTTTATTTAGTTACACCTTCACAAAAAATAAAACATGTACTGTGTCAGTGCAGGAACAGCACTATTTCATCAGAAACGAGTGCATTTTCCACAGCTTGTCATTCTGATTGACATCTGTTGACTGGTTATATATTATTAGTATGGTCAGAATTTACTGATAGGCTTACACAAGCTGTAATAGTTTCAAAAAGTGACTGTGTTTACTATATTCCAAAAATGTAGGCAAATTGGGGCCACCACCTTGACGCTATCAGTAATATTGAATAATGTGTGATCATTGACAGTCCTGGTGATCCTAGTCTCTGCTTGACCCTCCACACACACACACACACACATACAAAATGATGGCTTGTCATGTTTCTATTTCATATTTTGAATTCATAAACTCCATATATTTTGTTAATAGTGTATAGTATTTTATGATCTGCATATTTTACTTATAGCTAAAAAATATTCAGTAATTTGAAAATTCATTTTTTTTAACTATTGCACTAGTCTTGACGTTACAGTGGTGATATGTACTGTAGGTCTAATTGAGTGCCTGTCACTTTAAGAGGAACGTGAAAGTTAATTAGATTTCATTCTCAAGGATTTTGGCTAGAGGAAAATAATCGCGCATAGTCTCATGATATGTTTTCATTATGTTTCCGTCATTAGATAAAATAAATGTTCGAAAAACTAACAAGCCAAAGAAAATATGCCTGGGATATGTGTTTTGCAATGTTGATTTCTATGATTTTGGTGAGTACTACATTAATTATAGAACGTGCACATTAAAAAGACTCAGAGTGCTACATGATACAACACACGTCTTGTGGTGATGTTCCACCTTTTAAAAGCAGGTGTAGCCTAATCCGAATCAGGGTTAAATCCATCAATTAGACAAACAGAGTCAGTAGGGTATCAGTTTTGCAACCTACCAGCCCTATGTCAAATGCAGGCAACATGAGGGAGGGAGCGCACCAAAGTCAATAATGCACGAATCCGAGAAACTCCTCAAAGTCATACCTTCCGATATCTCCTCGCTATCAAAGTCCTCAACGGGTGTTCGAAAAATTTAAAAACAATGTCACGAGGAGCAAGACTACACGACACTCCCTCGTGTCTATTCTGATGCATTTCATTGGCCCAGAGGCCGATAACTGATGCAAAAAAACCCTTAAATGCTAAAATTGACGTATACGCTTTCCCGGCTTCAATGGTAGAACGACGCAACAGCGCTCCCGGCCTTAATGGTAGAAATGCGCCAATGCTTTCCCGGCCTAAATGGGTTAAGATCAATTGTCAAAGGATGATTTAAGATTCCTCTTTTTAGGCAACTTTAGCATGGTATCAAACACATTTTCTCCCCACTGTATATAGTATTATACTGTAGTTAGTGTGTGTATATGAATATCAGATACCAGAATGATCCGTTATTTTGTAGTTAGTGTGTGTTAATGAATATCAGATACCAGAATGATCCGTTATTTTTTGGGGGATTATCTGTGTTTTTCAAATGCGCTTCATTTCATACATGCATCTGTACTGAGCCGCACACCTAAGTCCCTGAAGTAATTCACACACACACACACACACACACACACACACACACACACACACACACACACCTGTATTGAGCCTAACACCTAAGGCCCTAAAGTCATTTACACACACACACACACACACACACACACATACACCTGTATTGAGCCTAACACCTAAGGCCCTGAAGTCATTTACACACACACACACACACACACACACACACACACACACACACACCTGTATTGAGCCTAACACCTAAGGCCCTAAAGTCATTTACACACACACACACACACACACACACACCTGTATTGAGCCTAACACCTAAGGCCCTAAAGTCATTTACACCACACACACACACACACACACACACATATACATGCATACATACATACATATATACACACACACACACACACACACACACACACACACATATACATGCATACATACATACATATATACACACACACACACACACACACACACACACACACACACACATACACATCCATAACAAGTGTTCAACGCACAACTGTCTGTTAAATAATAATTGTGCGCTTTATAATGATTTGTCCATCTCAAACTCAGCTCTGAGTGAGTGCTAGTGTTGGAACTGGAGTGTTTGTTTTGTGTGTGTGTGTGTGTGTGTGAGGGGTTACTGACTGACTGAGCAGTATGTGTGTGTGTGAGGGGACTGAGCAGTGTGTACCTCCATTCAGCCAGATGCCGTGAGAATCAGCAGGTCTGCTCTGGAAACCTATTTGCTCTGGAGTGTGTGTGTGTGTGTGTGTGTGTGTGTGTGTGTGTGTGTGTGTGTGTGTGTGTGTGTGTGTGTGTGTGTGTGTGTGTGTGTGTGTGTGTGTGTGTGTGTGTGTGTGTGTGTGTGTGTGTGTGTGTGTGTGTGTGTGTGTGTGTGTGTGTGTGTGTGTGTGTGTGTGTGTGTGTGTGTGTGTGTGTGTGTGTGTGTGTTCCTTATGCTCCTGCAGCTCATCAGAGGGGGGGAAAAGGAGCAGAAATGAGCCAATCAGGAGAGAGGAGTGAAGGATGAGCCAATCAAACGGAAGGCGGCTCTCGCCTCCCTTCCCTCTTATTTCTGGGGAAAAAGCAAACATGTGGCAGCACGCGCACGCACACACACACACACACACACGCGCACACACAGTTACTCAACACACACACATGTGGCAGCACACGCACGCACACACACACACATGTGGCAGACACAGTATACGCACACACACACACACACACACACACACACACAGTTACTCAACACACACACATGTGGCAGCACACGCACGCACACACACACACATGTGGCAGACACAGTATACGCACACACACACACACGCGCACACACACAGTTACTCAACACACACACGCACGCACACGCACACACGTGGCAGACACAGTTACTCAACACACACACACACACACACACACATACGCACACACACATACGCACACACACACACATACGCACACACACACACATACACACGTGCACACGCACACACACACATACGCACACACACGCACACACACACGCACACTTTGCTCTTTTCACTTCAGGCTGGAAAGATCTGATGAAGTCAGGTGTAGGTGTGTGTGTGTGTGTGTGTGAAGTCAGGTGTAGGTGTCAGGTGTAGTCAGTCACTTGTTTGTGTCACTGCCACTTTTTGTGTGTGTGTGTGTGTCCGTCCTCTGAGTGTGTGCCCAGTATATATATACTGTATATGTATATAATGTCATGAGTGTAACCTGCTGATATATACAGTATAAATATATATGTATCGTCATGAGTGTAACCCTGCTATATAGTGTCATGAGTGTAACCAAAGATCCTTCATTACTGACAAGATAGAGCAACATAATGCATCTCTATGGAAGCAAAATTCGAACAGTTCCTATCTGCTTAAAGAGGCGTGTCGCAAAGTCGTCATAGTGGGATATCGATCTCTGTCAGATTTGCAAGCAGTTAAGTTCGAATGTAACGTCACTTTCTAGGTCTGCTTAAAGGGGGATTTCGCCCCCCTCCCCTTTGCGAAAACAGAACGCGGAAAAGTTCGAACGTTTGCGCCTCTCGCTCCACTTTAACCCTCTCTGGTGTAACCGTGCTAATATATATATATATATATATATACAGTATATACAGTATAGAATATAGAATATAGAAAATACTTCTTCCTTATACGTCTGAGACCATATGTCCACCAGTGATCTTTTGAAGTTGCCATGTCAGGTTTAATAGGAATATATAATGTCATGAGTGTAACCCTGCTAATATATACAGTATAAATATATATGTATTGCCATGTCAGGTTTAATTGGGTGTGATCGCGGCACAAAATATATAATCAGAATCAGCTTTATTGATTTATTGCTATATACAATGAAGAGAGGGTGGGAATAGTGCAGTATCAGTATGAGGATTAAGATGCAATATACAATGAAGAGAGTGGGAATAGTGCCGTATCAGTATGAGGATTAAGATGAAATATAAATAGAGTGCAAGGCAGTACAAAGCAAAGATGATGTGTTAATAGCAATATTGTAACTGTAAGATTGGAGTGCACATGATATACGGTAGCTGAGCAGAACAGGTTGGTTCACTTTGTTCAGTTGAAGGGTGGGTTGCTATTTCTTTTATTAGCTATTGCTATTGCTATTTATTGAGTGTTCAACAGAGTGACAGCTTGGGGGAAGAAGCTGTCTTTGTGTCGTCTGGTTTTGACAAACAGGGCCCTGTATCGTCCACCAGAGGGAAGGAGGTTGAACAGTTTGTGACCAGGATGTGAGGGGTCTGTAGAGATTTTTGCTGTAGAGATTTTTCCTGACCCTGGACTGGTACAGGTCCTGGATGGAAGGGAATAATCCTCTCTGCAGCCTTTAGTCCATCACCACCCAAACCAGACGGTGATGGAGGTGCAGATGACCGACTGAATGATCGCTGAGTAGAAAGTGGTCAGCAGCTCCTTCGGCAGATTAAACTGCCTTAGCGGTCTCAGGAAGGATAACCTCTGCTGGGCCTTCTTCTGGATAGTGTCAATGTGGGAAGACCATTGTAGTTCCTGTGAGATGGTTGATCCCAGGAACCTAAAGGAACCCACGTTTGACACAGTGTCATTCTGGATGGCAAGGCGGGGGAGTGGTGGGGGACTTTTCCTAAACCCTGCAGCAGGTGGGGGGGGGGGGTGGGGGGAGGGGCGTTGAGGGGAACCCTGCAGCAGGTGGGGGGGTGGGGGGAGGGGCGTTGAGGGGAACCCTGCAGTAGAAGTTGTTCAGGTCATCAGCCAGTCTGGGATTTTCTGCAGGGCAGGGGGATGGTCTCTTGTAATTCGTAACCTGTTGCAGGCCTTTCCACTGATGCAGGGTTGTTGGCTAATCCAGGGTTGTTGGTAATCCCTAACATAGTGAGTTAAAGCAGTATACCGTGAAACCACAGGTTATTGCTTTCCAAGCACAGTAAGACAATCCATATTATCCCATCCCTAGTCCACAACATCTGGTTTTTGTGTGTGTGTGTGTGTGTGTGTGTGTGTGTGTGTGTGTGTATGTGTGTGTGTCTCCTGCTGACTAATCTAGCATCCCCTCTGTGAGCTGTTCATGTAATGAGTGTGTGTGTGTGTGTGTGTGTTTGTGTGTCTGTTCATGTAATGGGTGTGTGTGTGTGTGTGTGTATACTATGTGTGTGTGTGTTTGTGTGTGTGTGTGTTATCTGATGACTGTTCGAGTGCCCACGGGCTGCACTGTGTATGTGTGTGTGTGTGTGTGTGTGTGTGTGTGTGGTTTAAGTTTCGTTTGGAGTTTGACTGAGTCAAAGGTTGTGATTGAGTTTGGCATTTGGATGACCTTTGTGTTGTGTGGGGATGGATTCAGCTGCATATTTCCACCGTGTGTGTGTTTGTGTGAGAGTGTGTGTGTGTTGTGTGGGGATGGATTCAGCTGCATATTTCCACCGTGTGTGTGTTTGTGTGAGAGTGTGTTGTGTGTTTGTGTGAGAGTGTGTGTGTGTTGTGTGGGGATGGATTCAGCTGCATATTTCCACCGTGTGTGTGTTTGTGTGAGAGTGTGTTGTGTGTTTGTGTGAGAGTGTGTGTGTGTTGTGTGGGGATGGATTCAGCTGCATATTTCCACCGTGTGTGTGTTTGTGTGAGAGTGTGTTGTGTGAGAGTGTGTGTGTGTGTTGTGTGGGGATGGATTCAGCTGCATATTTCCACCGTGTGTGTGTGTTTGTGTGAGAGTGTGTTGTGTTGTGTGGGGATGGTTCAGTGTTGTGTGGGGATGTGTTTGTGTGAGATTGTGTGTGTGTTGTGTGGGGATGATTCAGCTGCATATTTCCACCGTTTGTGTGAGAGTGTGTGTTTGTGTGTGTGAGAGAGAATGAATGAATGAATGAATGAATGAATATATATTATATAATAATAATATATAAATTCGTTTCTCTGCATTTAACCCAGTTAGTGAACACACACAGCACACAGTGAACACATAGTGAGGTGTGTGTGTGTGTGTGTGTGTGTGAGAGAGAGAGAGAGAGAGAGAGACAGAGACAGAATGCATACACAAATTGTATTAGCTATTTTGAAAAGAGAATGCCTTGCAGTGTGTTCTTGCTTTGTATTATCAGGTCCCATCCAAAGAACACCTCACACACACACACACACACACACACACACACACACACACACACACACACAGGGTCAGGTCAGGTCAGGGCAGGGCGGGGTCCAGTGTGTGTGTGTGTGTGTGTGTGTGTGTGTGTGTGTGTGTGTGTGTGTGTGTGTGTGTGTGTGTGTGTGTGTGTGTGTGTGTGTGTGTGTGTGTGTGTGTGTGTGTGTGTGTGTGTGCCGTGAGCTGCTCCTCCTGGGTCCCTGTAGACCTCCTCCACTTCCTGTTCACTTGTATCTTTCTTTGTCTCCGTTTGGGCCTCTCTTGTCTAACTTGGCCACATGTGTTCCTTCTTCACTCTCTCTCCCTCTCCCTCTGTATACCTCCATCTCTCTCTCTCTCTCTCTCTCTCTCTCCATCTCTCTCTCTCTCTCTCTCTCTTCCTCTGAGCTAGGGCTGCTCAATTATGGGAAAAAAATCATAATCACAATTATTTTGGTCAATATTGAAATCACGATTATGTATCACGATTATTTTGGTCAATATTGAAATCACGATTATGTATCACGATTATTTTGGTCAATATTGAAATCACGATTATGTATCACGATTATTTTGGTCAATATTGAAATCACGATTATGTAACACGATTATTTTGGTCAATATTGAAATCACGATTATGTATCAAGATTATTTTGGTCAATATTGAAATCACGATTATGTAGCACGATTATTTTGGTCAATATTGAAATCACGATTATTTATCACGATTATTTCACATGACTTTACACCTTTCAACAATTCTTTAAAAATTGAAATTCTAACATTTGTTGTAGGCTACTTTTGAACTATTAAAATAAATATATAGGCCTAACAGATATTCTAATTCAAAGTATAAACGTAGGCCTATTCAAGTAAAAATGGTAACCACAAATAAATAAGATCAACAATGAAGTGCACTTTCACAATCTCTTGAAAACAAGTAGGCAACATGTTGGCAAAACAAATTCCAGCTAGTAACCCGCGTATGTAAAGTGTGTCTATTATTCGATCAGTGTGTGTGACGTTGGGTGTCTCCTGAGGGTGTGTATGCCCAAGAGACGGGAAAGCTGAGCCGTGTGTGTGTGTGTGTGTGTGTGTGTTCTGATCCAAAGAGAGACCCAGGCTGTATCAAGCCTTGTGTGTGTGTTCGATTCCTTCCCCTGTGTGTGTGTGTGTGTGTGTGTGTGTGTGTGTGTGTGTGTGTGTGTGTGTGTGTGTGTGTGTGTGTGTGTGTTCTGATCCAAAGCTTCCCCTGTGTGTCCCAGAGTTTTATCACTCCTGGGTGATGAAGGAGCTATTTTAAACCTGAATACTGTGTCAATTAAATACGCTACTGCCAGTGTCTCTCACACTCTCTCTGTCTCTGTCTCTCTCTCTCACACACACTCACTCACACACACACACACACACACACACACACACACACACACACACACACACACACACACACACACACACACACACACAAGCTCTCTGGTTTCAACAGCGCAAGGATCTTGTAGAAGAGATCACCGAGAGGACTCTTTGGGTTCCTCTGATAGGAGATTCAGCAGGGGACCCGTAGGAGCAACACTGCCACCTTGTGGCCAGAGAAGAAGAATGCAAAATAAACCAGGAAACACTCAAAGTCAGTAAACAGTAACCAGGCAAAACATAAAGGCCATTAACCAGGCAACCATAAAAATGAAAGTAGTCCCAAGATGGAACATTAGCCTACAGTATAGCACTACTGCTGAAGCTATTGCTGTCCTTTTACTTTTTACTTTATTTACTCATTTCCCTCTTATTATTTCATCTTTACACCAATATTCTCTCCTCATTTTCTTCTTCTTATTTCATCTTGACACCATTTCATGTATAGTTGGTTAATAGCATGTTACACCTGTAACTTTGGCGGCTATGACTTCATTCATTCATACCAATAAAGCAAATGTTTAGCTTTGATTGAGATGTCAGGGTAGAGAGAGAGGGAGAGAGAGATGTATTTATAGAGAGAGATGTATTTATAGAGAGAGATCAGGGTGAAGGGAGAAAAAGAGAGGGAGAGAGTTTCTGGATTGTTAAAGTGCCTTCACTGGGTCATTGGTTTATGCATTTCATGTATGTGTGTGTGTTTGTTGTGTGAAACAGACTGCTATTTGGAGAAGTGGTATGCTGCTGTCCCTTCTAGTTGATCTATAGGCGAGTTATTATGAAAGTTAACTCATTGGCTGCCAGCCATTTTCAGTGCAGAGCGTTCCATACTGCCAGACGTTTTACAGCATTTTGACTGTTTTTCCAAGATCCACCAAACGGTGATCTGTATGACTATGTAAACACAGAAGGTACCAAATGAAAGAGTAGACTCTCTTCTTTCACCAGGAAAAACGGTTTATTTCTATCGTTTTCCCTTCTTTAGTAATCGTCAGTAGAACATGGGCTAGTTTTGCTAAAAACACCTGATTTTGACCAAAAAATGGAGAAAACAATCTTTTTGTGAAAATCAACTTTTTAACGTTAGCGTTTCAGTAGTATGTCAACCACGATTGCACTGTTATCTCGTCAGTCTCGTCAAGGTTGCTAGGGACTCTGATGGTCGCTATAGACTCTGAACAGGACGGTAGACTTAGCAAGCTAGCACTAGCAAAGTTTTTGTTAGTCTATATAGCAATATCCAATGTAAATGGATCATACCGTTCACGTGTTTTCCATCCTTGATGTAAGAAGTAAGCATATTTATTCCCTGCACCGCGTGCAAACTAGAATCACTGTGGTCGATCTTCAGTGTGTTAGCTTGTTGTATGTCTCTGCATGTGCACTCTGCAGGCAGATAATCATCCAAATGGCAATGCTTCCATCTAGCGGTTCGGATCGCTAGTACAGTCTGTTTACAAGCCTGAAACTCTGCCAGATCGTTCCCAAGCCCACCCATGAGCCCTCCCCATTGAAAAATGTATGCGTCTAAATTGACGTTTAAAGACGAGTCGAGACGATGAGTTAACGTCGCCCACAGCGATTTTGTTGAGACCTCCGCAGGCAGCTCTCTGGAGTCCGACAGTGATGACAGGGTGCCTAGGAGGGCTGCTCTCTGGAGACACACACACACACACACACACACACACACACACACACACACACACTGGAGCAGCAGGGCCCGGTCGAGAGTGCTGGGGATGACGCTCCACCAGAGTCTGCCCCTCTCTCTATCTGCCGACAGGTCCTAAGCATATGGTTACAAAAGCACACGGTCTTGGTGGGGTCCCGCGGGAGCATTTGTAGCCTAATAGTACACTAGAGTTATGTGTGTTAGTGATCGACTCGTTAATAGTACACTAGGGTTATGTGTGTTAGTGATCGACTCGTTAATAGTACACTAGGGTTATGTGTGTTAGTGATCGACTCGTTAATAGTACACTAGGGTTATGTGTGTTAGTGATCGACTCGTTAATAGTACACTAGGGTTATGTGTGTTAGTGATCGACTCGTTAATAGTACACTAGGGTTATGTGTGTTAGTGATCGACTCGTTTTATTTCTTAATCTGAAGAGGAGAAGGGTGACGGAAACTTGCTTGAAGCTGACCAGCTGAGTATTACGTAAGGGATAATCAACGACGCGCCGTGCGTTTATAGGAAAATAATGCACGTTCGAAGTGGTAATAAGGACCCGACGCCGTAGGCGGAGGGGACTTTACACTTCGATAAGTGCATTATTTTCCTATAAACGCACACGGCGCAGAGTTGATTATCCCGCTTATACCACTGCTACTATCGTTTTCGTTTATATTGCCACTGTCTTAGATACAACATTGCTGTTTTTACCGTTACATTCACATTGGCGAATTAATATTCAAGTGTAATAAGCCCAAAAGAAGGGAACTACTTCATAGCCGTGCGGTATATAGAAAAATAATGCACGTTCCAAATAGCGCATCACAATAGGAAATTTGACCAAGCAGTGGTGTAAAGCATACTAGCCTATGACTATTACAGCATACTAGCTTATTACAGCATGCTAGCCTATGACTTTTACAGCATACTACCCTATGACTGCATACTAGCCTATGACTATTACTGCATACTAGCTTATTACAGCATGCTAGTCTATGACTTTTACAGCGTACTACCCTATGACTGCATACTAGCCTATGACTATTACTGCATACTAGCCTATGACTATTACTGCATACTAGCCTATGACTATTACTGCATACTAGCCTATGACTATTACGGCATACTAGTCTATGACTATTACTGCATACTAGTCTATGTGCTTTTAGCACTTCAGTTGCTGCTGCTTGCTGCAAGGTGTGTGTGTGTGTGTGTTAAAAGCATTTTTTGCCATTTTTTAAGTAGCCTAGCATGTGCCCTGTTGTAGTCCCAGTGTCGTCCAGCAGGTGGCAGCAGGAGGCCAGTGGGCAAAACCCAAGAGCAGCGCAGGGCTTTGTGGTGTGTGTGTGTGTGTGTGTGTGTGTGTGTGTGTGTGTGTGTGTGTGTGTGTGTGTGTGTGTGTGTGTGTGTGTGTGTGTGTGTGTGAGAGCACACAAGAGGTTGCAACAGGCAGGTTTGGGAGAAGTTGTGGCAGCCATGGCCTACAGGTTAGGGCTTCGAGCTTGTAATTGGAGGGTTGCTGGTTCGATCCCCGACCACCCCGACCAGTCCTCTCTCCTCTCTCTCTCCTCTCTCTCTCCTCCCCCTTTCCTCTCATTCTCCCCCTCGTGCCCCTCCTCTCCTCTCTTCACCCTCTCCTCTCCTCTCTTCCTCTCTCCTCCTCTCCTTCTGCCCCTCTCCTCCCCCTCTCCTCTCTTCCCCCTCTCCTCTCCTCTCCTCTCCTCTCCTCTCCCTCTCTCTCTTCTTAATGGAGTTCTCTCTCCTTTTTAATGAGCTGTGGCTGAGCTTTGACAGCTGTGTGTGTGTGTAAGAGAGAGGGTGTGTGTGAGAGAGAGAGAGCGTGTGTGTGTGTAAGAGAGAGGGTGTGTGTGAGAGAGAGAGAGCGTGTGTGTGTGTAAGAGAGAGAGAGTGTGTGTGTGTGTGTGCGCGCACCCAAGGAGGGTATTTATTTTTGTGTGGGAAGGGTAGAAGTTTCGGGATTCAGCGTGTGTGTGTGTGTGTGTGTGTGTGTGTGTGTGTGTGTGTGTGTGTGTAAATGATTAAGTAGTTGAAAGGCTGTAGCGGGCGGCACAGAGTCATGTGATCCCATGGGGGCCCCAGAGGTCAAGAGGTCACGGGGCAGCAGCTGCTGGTGAGAGAACCCCCCCCCCACACACACACACACACACACACACCACACACACACACACACATGCACACCATACACCACACACACACA
Organism: Sardina pilchardus; assembly: GCF_963854185.1. Taxonomy (NCBI): domain Eukaryota; kingdom Metazoa; phylum Chordata; class Actinopteri; order Clupeiformes; family Clupeidae; genus Sardina; species Sardina pilchardus. Next base: position 217,350 of record NC_085011.1, on the reverse strand, counting down.
CACACACACCGCACACACAAACACCATACACCACACACACACACACACACACACACACATGCACACACACCACACACTGCACACACACCACACACACACACACATGCACACACACACACACACACACACACACACACCATACACCACACACACACACCCCCCACACACACACACACACACATGCACACACACCACACACCGCACACACACACACACACATGCATGCACACACGCACACACACACACGCACACACACAC
>NC_085011.1:199592-204592 GCF_963854185.1 Sardina pilchardus | reverse complement strand
ATAGTTAAAAGCGCCTTTGAGTTTCAAAATGTTTGAAGAGGTGGAGCTGCTCCAGTAGATTCTCACACGTGAGATGACTTCGTTTTTCAAGATAATTGATTGGTCAGTAGTCAGTAGGATTAGTCAGAGGGAGGTGATTTTTCACGATTTGAGCTATAAATTAGCACATAACCTGTGTTCACTAATTCATGAATTGGGATAAATGCAGAGACCGAATTTCCCTCACAGGATCAAAAAAGTATATACTTATATGCTAATACTTATAGATGAACTACGACATTCCATAGCTTATGTTGTTGTTGTTGTTGTTGTTGTTGCTTATGTAGGTTAGCAAGACAAACTTGAGAGGTGCAAGTCAGCAAATAAACGAAACATTAGTATACTATTAGTTAATGAACTTAACATTAGTATACTATTATGAGCCTAACAGTAATATACTATTATTTAATGAACTTAACATTGGTATACTATTATGAACCTAACAGTAATATACTATTAGTTAATGAACTTAACATTAGTATACTATTATGAACCTAACAGTAATATACTATTATTTAATAAATGTAACATTAGTATACTATTAGTTAATGAACTTAACAGGGAATGCAGCAACTCTCTCTGAATCCTCCATGCTCCCGGTGTAAAAACGTCACTGAACAGCTGACAGCGCGGCCGCATAAGTAGGCTATCCTATGTGGGTCATGCATTGTTAAGATTGAGATCTTAGTGTAATAATAATAATAATAATAATAATTATAATAAAAAAGGCATGGTCAAAAAGTGTTCTGTTAAGGCCGACGGTGTTCTTTGATAAATTAAAGGCTGTTTATCAAGGAACACCGTCGGCCTTAACAGAGCTCTTTTTGAACATATTCGGTCATCGTGTTTGTAGGCTACGTGAGTACATGTGTAGTCCTACGTGCGGACGGCGGAGGGGGTCGATTTTCGATTAATATTCGAATAGTTGTCATCGATTTTCGAATTGTGTTTTTGGCAATAAGTCACATCCCTAATACTATTATGAACGTAACATTAGTACACTATTATTTGTTGCCTCAACTAGCAGCCATGTCTTGCTGTACTCACACAGCTGATGTTTATACTGTTTGTGCTCTTAACACTGACTCCCCCCCCCCCCCCCCCCCCCCCCCATGCGTAGTGGATGATCCAGAAGCCGCATAAGGTGGCGACGTTCTTCGGCTGCATCGGGAAGGACAAGTTCGGGGAGATCCTGAAGCAGAAGGCCGAGGAGTCGCACGTGGACGCTCACTACTTTGAACAGAGCGAAGAACCCACCGGCACCTGTGCAGCCTGCATCACAGGAGACAACAGGTCTGCAGCACACACACACACACACACACACACACACACACACACACACACACACACACACACACACACACACACACACTACTTTGAGCAGAGCGAACAACCCACCGGCACCTGTGCAGCCTGCATCACAGGAGACAACAGGTCTGCAGCACACACACACACACACACACACACACACACACACACACACACACACACACACACACACACACACACACACACTACTTTGAGCAGAGCGAACAACCCACCGGCACCTGTGCAGCCTGCATCACAGGAGACAACAGGTCTGCAGCACACACACACACACACACACACACACACACACACACACACACACACACACACACACACACACACACACACACACACACACTACTTTGAACAGAGCGAACAACCCACCGGCACCTGTGCAGCCTGCATCACAGGAGACAACAGGTCTGCAGCACACACACACACACACACACACACACACACACACACACACACACACACACACACACACACACACACACACACACACACACTACTTTGAGCAGGGCGAACAACCCACCGGCACCTGTGCAGCCTGCATCACAGGAGACAACAGGTCTGCAGCACACACACACACACACACACACACACACACACACACACGTGGACGCTCACTACTTTGAGCAAAGCGAAGAACCCACCGGCACCTGTGCAGCCTGCATCACAGGAGACAACAGGTCTGCAGCACACACACACACACACACACACACACACACACACACACACACACACACACACACACACACACACTACTTTGAGCAGAGCGAACAACCCACCGGCACCTGTGCAGCCTGTATCACAGGAGACAACAGGTCTGCAGCACACACACACACACACACACACACACACACACTACTTTGAGCAGAGCGAAGACCCCACCGGCACCTGTGCAGCCTGCATCACAGGAGACAACAGGTCTGCAGCACACACACACACACACACACACACACACACACACACACACACACACACACACACACACACTACTTTGAGCAGAGCGAAGACCCCACAGGCACCTGTGCAGCCTGCATCACAGGAGACAGCAGGTCTGCAGCACACACACTGTGCAATGTGTATGGTGACTCCATTGTGTGTGCATTTGTGTGTGTAGGTCGCTGGTTGCTAACCTGGCTGCTGCTAACTGTTACAAGAAGGACAAGCATCTGGACCTGCAGGAAAACTGGACACTAGTGGAGAAGGCAAAGGTCTTCTACATCGCTGTGAGTGTGTACACACACACACACACACACACACACACACACACACACAGATGGCTGTGAGTACACACACTCACACATGGAGTACACTGTCTACTGACACACTTGACATGATTTTCACCATCATCACCATCATCCTCATCACCCCATCCTCTTTGCCATGATGACTGTTAATGAGGCTGTTATGACCTCATTATCAGAATGCTCCTGACTGATTTATGACCTCATCATCAGAACTCTCCTGACTGCATTATGACCTCATCATCAGAACACTCCTGACTGGATTATAACCTCGTAATCAGAACATTCTTGACTGCTTTATGACCTCATCAGACTCTCCTGCATACCGCATTGTCCGTTGAGTTCTATTAGAACGAACGTGGAATACGGCCGCCATATTGGTAGGGGCAACATTCCCCCGTAAATGAATGGAGACCTATGGTGAGCTGAAGGAGTTTTGGGCTATAAAGTCCTCAAAACTCATAAATATTTCAATCGATGGGCATAAATTATATGTCATGGTTACAAGTAGCTAAACTAAGTTAAGAAAACAAAAAGTAACACTATTTACGTGGAGAAAAAATAAACATTTTGATGAGATCAATTCAAAACACACCCAAACTCATTAAAATATATTGTCGGATTTATTTAAATATTTGACATATAATCGTTTCATAAAAAAAACTGACTTTTGGCCGTTTTGATGGTTTAAAATAGGAGATGCCGTCAGTTCTGCCACTTCGAACGTTACCATTTCACTACTACTGTAAGCTGTCTGACAACCAACATTCAAATGACGGCATCTGACAACAGTAACAGGACACAGCTCATACAGATATCGTTTGACAAGTGGAAACATTTGCCTTTACATGACCCCAGAAAATCTAAGGTTTAACAATTCAATTGAAATAGACACTTTTCTGAAGTTATCCTGCCTGGGCTGCTTACGTTACGTTATGCTATGGCAGCAACGAGCTAACAGGTAGGCTAACTTACTTTCATAAAATTAGACAGGTTAAGACTGTATGAATACTATTATAATAAAGTGACTACATGAGTAATGTTACGTTTCAGAATTAATTTGCCTTCAATTCACAACGAAACCATAGTTAACTGACGTGAAATTAGCCTTGCCACACTAGTCAGTACTATTAGCCAACTCAAAACTTGTTCTCTACAAGCCTTTATAGGACTGTCAAATACAACAACAGGAAACATAAACGTGCGATTTTACACGTACAAGGCCTTTCCCATATGTTAAGAAGGCGCTACGATTTGTACAAAGCCCACAGTGTCTGTACTCCGATCATTTCCACTCAGAGACACCTGTTTCTCCATAGGCTTCCATTGATCTATCGGTCGACATTGCCCCTAGCAATATAGGCTTCCATTGATCTATCGGTCGACATTGCCCCTAGCAATATGGCGGCGCTCTTGCCGTACGTTCTAGAGTCCAATACGGTGTCTATGTATGTATGTCTATGCTCTCCTGACCTCTCCTGTCCTGATCGCAACTCACAAGGAAACAGAGCCTCTGCCCAACTCGCTGTTCAGTACTAGTGGAGCCAGGCGTAGTTAGCAAGGGTGTGTGTGAGTGTGTGTGTGTGTGAGTGTGTGTGTGTGTGTGTGTGAGGGAGAGAGAGAGAGAGAGAGAGAGGCTGGCCTCTGCTGTGCTGTCCTAGACTGTCATTACTTTGCTATTGACCTCTCACCATGAAGCAGTAGGCCTCAGGGTCCTCAAAGTCCTGTGGGGTGTGTGTGTGAGTGTGTGTGTGTGTGTGTGTGTGTGTGTGTGTGTGTTGGTAATGGTAATGTTTATGGTGTGTTATGGTTATGATAATGGTAGGTTATGGTTATGGTGCGTTGTGGTTATGATAATGGTGTGTTGTGGTTATGGTGTGTTGTGGTTATGATAATGGTGTGTTGTGGCTATGGTTATGGTAGGTTAGAGTTATGTTATAGTGTGTTATGGTTATGATTATGGTGTGCTATTGTTATGGTGCGTTTTGGTTATTATGATGGTGTGTTATGGTTATAATAATGGTGTGTTGTGGTTATGATAATGGTGTGTTGTGTATGGTTATGATAATGGTGTGCTGTGATAATAGTGTGTTGTGGTTATGATAATAGTGTGTTGTCTATGGTTATGATGATAGTGTGATAGATAGATAGATAGATAGATAGATACTTTATTGATCCCCAAGGGGAAATTCAAGTGTTGTGGTTATGGTGTGTTGTGCTTATGATAATAGTGTGTTGTGGTTATGATAATAGTGTGTTGTGTATGGTTATGATAATAGTGTGTTGTGGTTATGGTGTGTTGTGGTTATGATAATAGTGTGTTGTGGTTATGGTGTGTTGTGGTAATGATAATGGTGTGCTGTGATAATAGTGTGTTGTGGTTATGGTGTGTTGTGGTTA
>NC_085011.1:190000-192500 GCF_963854185.1 Sardina pilchardus | reverse complement strand
AATGTGTAGCAAGGCATATTCAGTCCTCACTTTAGATGAGCTCACAAATATCATTAACTAACCACATATAACTCCTGAGTTAATCATGAATTACAGTATGAGAATTAACATAGGAGTAATACTTTACAAATGATGATCAAAACATTTACTAATAGTTTGTAACTGGTTCTTAATAGGGAAATGATTTCATTTATAAATGGTTGTTTCATTATTTATAAGGTATAAACCATGTATTTACAAACATTGTTTTTATTTACTATGAACAAACCATTCATAACTTTGTGAACAAATGCTTTACTGATGATGAATTATACATGAACTATAAATTACTAATGATGAACAAACCATTAACTAATAGGTAACAAATGCTTAATAAATGATGAATTGTATGTAGTTATTATAAAGTGTTACCTTCTATTCTAGTAGTGGTTTTATAGTTGTGTGACTGCAGTGAAAAGATTGGAAGCCTGTTTGGCTATTTTCACAAGAGCATATTTCCCATGTTCACACACCTCAACCTACACACACACACACACACATATACACACACACCCCTCAACCTCCACACACACACACACACATATACAAAGATTGGAAGCCTGTTTGACTATTTTCACAAGAGCATATTTCCCATGCTTACCTTGGGTTCCAACTTCGTCACTGTAAGATATGCGTGTGTGTGTGTGTGTGTCATATATAAAACCGTGTGTGTGTGTGTGTATATGTGTATGTGTGTGTGTGTGTGTGTATGTGTCATATATAAGCGTGTGTGTGTGTGTGTGTGTGTGTGTGTGTGTGTGTGTGTGTGTGTGTGTGTGTCATATATAACCGTGTGTGTGTGTGTGTGTGTGTATGTGTCATATATAACCGTGTGTGTGTGTGTGTGTGTGTCATATATAACCGTGTGTGTGTGTGTGTGTGTATGTGTCATATATAACCGTGTGTGTGTGTGTGTGTCATATATAACCGTGTGTGTGTGTGTGTATGTGTGTGTGTGTGTGTGTCATATACAGTACCCTCCAGAATTATTGGCACCCTTGGTAAAAGTTGACTAAAAATAGGTCTAAAAAATAATCTTTAGGTGATTTATTGTACTCCCACAATGAAAACAATGAGGAAAAATACACCCTGCAAGGGAAGCAAATTTATTCTGAGAAAAAGGAAAATCTCATAAAGAAATAAATGTTTTTAATAAAAACACGTCACTCACAATTATTGGCACCCCTACTTGTAATACCTTCTTAAACCTCCCTTTGTCAATAAAACAGCATGTAATATTCTTCTCTGACACCCCATAAAGATTGAGAATGCAAAGTAAGGGATTTAAGACCATTCATCTTTACAAAACCTCCCCAGATCGTCCAGATTGCTAGGTCCACACTTGTGCATTCTTCTCGTTGACTCATCCCACTGTTTTTCTATGGAGTTTAGATCAGGGGACTGCTATGGCAATGTCTGAAGCTTGATTTTGTGTTCAGTAAACCATATTTGTTTTGATCTGTGCATTTGTTTTGGTTCATTGACCTGATGAATGATCCAATCATGACCAACTTTTAGGGCCTTGGCAGAGATTGTTTGATTTCCTTTGAAAATGTTCAGGTTTTTCTTGGTGTTCATGATGCCATGCACCTTAATTAGGTTCCCAAGGCCTTTGGGAATTAAAACAGCCCCACAATAGCACAGCCCCTCCACCATAATTCTGATTAGGCATGGGGTTAGTTTTAGTATAGTCATTCTTCTATGTACGCCAAAGACACCTTACGTGTTTTTAGCAAAAGAGCATAATTTTATTTTCATCTGACAATAGACCACACTCCCAGACATGTCATGGTACCATTCAGTAACTCCTGCCATTTACATTGTTCATTAAATGACTCTACTGGCTTTAACCTGACATGCTGTCTAAATAATCTATTAGCAGTGAGGTCACTTTTGAAGATTTTTGGGGGGGACTTGGTGACCCCAAGATGATAGCTTTGTCTGTAACTCTCAACAGTGGTTCTTATGGATTTTTTTTCCTATCATACCATCCTCCATACTGTGCGTGGGAGCAAAATAGCCATGGGTCTTTGTCCAAGCATGTTTGCCACATTTCCAGATGATTAGAAACTTTTAGTCATCATTTTAACTGGAAATATAGGCATTTTCAACAAAATACCTAGTTTCCATAGACATTCTCTTACTTACAAATGTCAACACAATTTCCTTTTATTTCAATTTAGTGTATTCTCTTGTCTCTCCAATGTTGAAAAATGACTAGAGGATTTAGCCTCTGAGTGACTTTATTTTCATACCATAGTGAAAAAGAACGTCATGAACTACTTCTGAAAGTTCACAGACACTCTGATTTACTTTAAAACGTTGCATTTACATAGGAAAATGCTCCTGTTAAATGTTGTACATAATATGTGTCAGGGGTGCCAATAATTGTGAGCAAGCTGTTTTTGTTAAAAATATTTATTTCTTTATGAGATTTTCCTTTTTCTCAGAATAAATTTGC
>NC_085011.1:175000-185000 GCF_963854185.1 Sardina pilchardus | reverse complement strand
TATTCACTACGCTCTTATACAGTATATAGTACTACGGGATGCTGCCGTTATTCACTACGCTCTTATACAGTATATAGTACTACGGGATACTGCCGTTATTCACTACGCTCTTATACAGTATATAGTATATAGTAGTACGGGATGCTGCCGTTATTCACTACGCTCTTATACAGTATATAGTACTACGGGATGCTGCCGTTATTCACTACGCTCTTATACAGTATATAGTACTACGGGATGCTGCCGTTATTCACTACGCTCTTATACAGTATATAGTAGTACGGGATGCTGCCGTTATTCACTACGCTCTTATACAGTATATAGTATATAGTAGTACGGGATGCTGCCGTTATTCACTACGCTCTTATACAGTATATAGTATATAGTAGTACGGGATGCTGCCGTTATTCACTACGCTCTTATACAGTATAGTACTACGGGATACTGCCGTTATTCACTACGCTCTTATACAGTATATAGTATATAGTAGTACGGGATGCTGCCGTTATTCACTACGCTCTTATACAGTATATAGTACTACGGGATACTGCCGTTATTCACTACGCTCTTATACAGTATATAGTACTACGGGATGCTGCCGTTATTCACTACGCTCTTATACAGTATATAGTACTACGGGATACTGCCGTTATTCACCAGGATCTTACGCAGTATAGTACTACGGGATACTGCCGTTATTCACTACGCTCTTATACAGTATATAGTACTACGGGATGCTGCCGTTATTCACTACGCTCTTATACAGTATATAGTACTACGGGATACTGCCGTTATTCACCAGGATCTTACACAGTATAGTACTACGGGATGCTGCCGTTATTCACTACGCTCTTGCGCAGTATAGTACTACGGGATGCTGCCGTTATTCACTACGCTCTTGCGCAGTATAGTACTACGGGATGCTGCCGTTATTCACCAGGATCTTACACAGTATAGTACTACGGGATGCTGCCGTTATTCACTACGCTCTTGCGCAGTATAGTACTACGGGATGCTGCCGTTATTCACTACGCTCTTGCGCAGTATAGTACTACGGGATGCTGCCGTTATTCACTACGCTCTTGCGCAGTATAGTACTACGGGATGCTGCCGTTATTCACTACGCTCTTGCGCAGTATAGTACTACGGGATGCTGCCGTTATTCACCAGGATCTTACACAGTATAGTACTACGGGATGCTGCCGTTATTCACTACGCTCTTGCGCAGTATAGTACTACGGGATGCTGCCGTTATTCACTACGCTCTTGCGCAGTATAGTACTACGGGATGCTGCCGTTATTCACCAGGATCTTGCACAGTATAGTACTACGGGATACTGCCGTTATTCACCAGGATCTTACACAGTATAGTACTACGGGATGCTGCCGTTATTCACTACGCTCTTGCGCAGTATAGTACTACGGGATGCTGCCGTTATTCACTACGCTCTTGCGCAGTATAGTACTACGGGATGCTGCCGTTATTCACTAGGCTCTTACGCAGTATAGTACTACGGGATGCTGCCGTTATTCACTAGGCTCTTACGCAGTATAGTACTACGGGATACTGTTATTCACTACGCTCTTACGCAGTATAGTACTACGGATGCTGCCGTTATTCACTAGGCTCTTACGCGGAATGCTGCCGTTATTCACTACTGATCGTATTCTATCTCTCTATTCTCTTTTACTCTTTCTGTCTTTTGCTTACTCACTCTCTTTCCCCCTCTCTCTTTCTCCCTCTCTCACTTACTTACTATCCCATGGCAGACACCATATGTTATTTTCATTCTGTTAAAGATGGTGTGTGTGTGTGTGTGTGTGTGTGTGTGTGTGTTCATTAACTCACGTATATAACACATATGGCTTTGTGTTCTGTGTGTCTTTCTACAGGAGGCTGCCATGTTTGCACAAGAGCAGGGATTTGAGGTGAGTGAATATACATTCACACAGGCCCTACAAACACGCACCCACACACACACACACCCACACACACACACACACACACACTTCTACATTCACACAGGCCCTACAAACACGCACCCACCCACACACACACACACACACACACTCACACATTATGTGCACACATAATGGTGTTGGATCCTAGTTGATTGTTGACCGTTGATAATAATATAATGAGCAGATATGATGCCACTAGCAGATATGATGCAGATATGATGCCCACACTAGCAGATATGATGCAGATATGATGCCCACACTAGCAGATATGATGCAGATATGATGCCCACACTAGCAGATATGATGCCACTAGCAGATATGATGCCCACACTAGCAGATATGATGCCCACACTAGCAGATATGATGCCACTAGCAGATATGATGCCCACACTAGCAGATATGATGCAGATATGATGCCCACACTAGCAGATATGATGCAGATATGGTGCCCACACTAGCAGATATGATGCCCACACTAGCAGATATGATGCAGATATGATGCCCACACTAGCAGATATGATGCCCACACTAGCAGATATGATGCAGATATGATGCCCACACTAGCAGATATGATGCCCACACTAGATATGATGCCCACACTAGCAGATATGATGCCCACACTAGCAGATATGATGCAGATATGATGCCCACACTAGCAGATATGATGCCCACACTAGCAGATATGATGCCCACACTAGATATGATGCCCACACTAGCAGATATGATGCCCACACTAGCAGATATGATGCCCACACTAGATATGATGCCCACACTAGCAGATATGATGCCCACACTAGATATGATGCCCACACTAGCAGATATGATGCCCACACTAGCAGATATGATGCCCACACTAGCTTCCCCTAAAAAGGGGCGAGACACAGAGAAATTTCTCTTTATGGCGACACACTGGTTGTATGTATTGTTTTGGTGTTGATTATGACATCATAATGGATTGTTGTGGAGTTGATTATGACATAATATATTGCTGTGGAGCACTGATTGATGTGGTATTATACTCCCTTGGCCCCCCTCACAGTGGTAGTCATGGAAACCTGGCAGTCGTCATGGTTTCTTTGTTCCGCCAGTTTGCTCTCTCTCTCCCCTTTCTTGCTCCAGCTCTCTCTCTCACTCACACACGCATGCCTGCACACCTGCACACACACACACTCACTCACTCACTCACTCACTCACTCACTCACTCACTCACTCACTCACTCACACACACACACACACACACACACTCTCTTCGGTATGGTCATGGTGTAACAATGAAACATGTGAGAAAACAGAGTGAGAGTGTGTGTGTGTGTGTGTGCATGATTTCGCTGATTTCCATTGACTCATGTGATGTGTGTCTTGATGTTTTGTATGTTAGTGCGTTCAGTGCTTTTACGATACTACTGTGTAATCTGTAACACTAGCTTTGGCAACATTGTGAAAACAGTCATGCTAGTAAAACTCCTTTGAATTGAATTGATTTGAGAGAGGGAGGAGTGGAATAGAGGGATATATATAGAGAGAGATGGAGGAGTGGAATAGAGGGATATATATAGAGAGAGATAGAGGAGTGGAATAGAGGGATATATAAAGAGAGAGAGATGGAGGGAGGAGTGGAATAGAGGGATATATAATAGAGAGAGATGGAGGAGTGGAATAGAGGGATATAGAGAGATGGAGGAGTGGAATAGAGGGATATATGTGACCATTCACAGCGAAATCAGTCGTTTTGCGCACATCGTTATTTTGAGAAAATCAACAATAACAAACTTCCGGGTTAAAATGTTGAATTTCACGTTTTCGCATAATTCGGCTGTATACAGTCTACAGTTTCATATCGTGAACGCATTTCACTGAAAAACCTACGTTTTGACTGTTAAACCCGGCGAAGATTCAACAAATTTACTGTCATTCCCGTTGTGCACGCGCCGCTTTAACAGGTGATTTCTCCTCTTCTGGCATATCGTGACAGGAGAACCATGTCAACTTTGGATGCGTTTATCTTAGCGATAGTTTGTGTAATACCCTCGATTTACATATCGTTGGAAAGCTTAGTTTACTAAATTTTACCGAAACGACTGGTTCCGCTTTACAGGGTCACATATATAGAGAGAGAGATGGAGGGAGGAGTGGAATAGAGGGATATATATATAGAGAGAGATGGAGGAGTGGAATAGAGGGATATATATGAGAGAGATGGAGGAGTTGAATAGAGGGATATATATATAGAGAGAGATGGAGGAGTGGAATAGAGGGATATATATATAGAGGGAGGAGTGGAATAGAGGGATATATATAGAGAGAGAGATGGAGGAGTGGAATAGAGGGATATATATATAGAGGGAGGAGTGGAATAGAGGGATATATATAGAGAGAGAGATGGAGGAGTGGAATAGAGGGATATATATAGAGAGACAGAGATGGAGGAGTGGAATAGAGGGATATATATATATAGAGAGAGATGGAGGAGTGGAATAGAGGGATATATATATATAGAGAGAGAGAGATGGAAGAGTGGAATAGAGGGATATATATAGAGAGAGAGATGGAGGAGAGGAATAGAGGGATATATATAGAGAGAGAGATGGAGGGAGGAGAGGAATAGAGGGATATATATAAAGAGAGAGATGGAGGAGTGGAATAGAGGGATATATATATAGAGAGAGATGGAGGAGAGGAATAGAGGGATATATATAGAGAGAGAGATGGAGGAGTGGAATAGAGGGATATATATATATAGAGAGATGGAGGAGTGGAATAGAGGGATATATATATATAGAGAGAGATGGAGGAGTGGAATAGAGGGATATATATAAAGAGAGAGATGGAGGAGAGGAATAGAGGGATATATATAAAGAGAGAGATGGAGGAGTGGAATAGAGGGATATATATATAGAGAGATGGAGGAGTGGAATAGAGGGATATATAGAGAGAGAGAGAGATGGAGGAGTGGAATAGAGGGATATATAGAGAGAGAGAGATGGAGGAGAGGAATAGAGGGATATATATATAGAGAGAGATGGAGGAGTGGAATAGAGGGATATATACAGAGAGAGAGATGGAGGGAGGAGAGGAATAGAGGGATATATATAAAGAGAGAGATGGAGGAGTGGAATAGAGGGATATATATATAGAGAGAGATGGAGGAGAGGAATAGAGGGATATATATATAGAGAGAGAGATGGAGGAGTGGAATAGAGGGATATATATATATAAAGAGAGAGATGGAGGAGTGGAATAGAGGGATATATATAGAGAGAGAGATGGAGGAGAGGAATAGAGGGATATATATAGAGAGAGATGGAGGAGTGGAATAGAGGGATATATATAGAGAGAGAGATGGAGGAGAGGAATAGAGGGATATATATATAGAGAGAGATGGAGGAGTGGAATAGAGGGATATATATATAGAGAGAGAGATGGAGGAGTGGAATAGAGGGATATATATAAAGAGAGAGATGGAGGAGTGGAATAGAGGGATATATATAGAGAGAGAGATGGAGGAGTGGAATAGAGGGATATATATATATAGAGAGAGATGGAGGAGAGGAATAGAGGGATATATATAAGGAGAGAGATGGAGGAGTGGAATAGAGGGATATATATAGAGAGAGAGATGGATGAGTGGAATAGAGGGATATATAGAGAGAGAGATGGAGGAGTGGATAAAAAATGCCTAGACAACAGCTGAGTCTGGCAACAGACCCTGATCTCTTTTTCACACACACACACACACACACACACACACACACACACACACACACACACACACACACACACACACACACACACATGCATACAGTCATTCTATTCCGTGTGTTTGTTTGTGTGTCTCTGTGTGTGCACGCACAGTGTAACACAGACACACACACACTCACACACTCCTTCTGTTCAAGCCAGCTGGGAGGTGTTGGGATTAGGAGATGCAGATGATCTCACCCCCCCCCCCCCCCCTCCTCCCCAGAACACGCGCACACACACTCTCACACGCGCGCGCACACACACACACTTCTTCACCCCCTTTAATCACTCTTTTAGATAGGAGCCTCATTATTTCTCAGTTGTGTCCCTTTCTCTTTGTGTGTGTGTGTGTGTGTGTGTGTGTGTGTGTGTGTGTGTTTATGTCTGTCTCTTTCTTTCTTTCTTTCTCCTTATCTTTCTCTCCACCTCTCACAGCCCCACTCCCTCTGTTGCTCCTTCTTTTCCCTCCCTCTCTTTCTCTCTATTCCCTTCCTCTCCTCCTCTATTCCCTTCCTCTCCTCCTCTATTCCCTCCTTCTCTTTCTCTCTTTCTCTCTATTCCCTTCCTCTCCTCCTCTATTCCCTTCCTCTCCTCCTCTATTCCCTACCTCTCTTTCTCTTTATTCCCTTCCTCTCCTGCTCTATTTCCCTCTATCCCTGTCCTGCTCTCTCTCTCTCTCTCTCTCTCTCTCCCTCCTCTCTCTCTCTCTCTCTCTCTCTCTCACAATCGAATGGTGTTTTATTGGTATGAATGAATAGAGTGAATCACCCATCAGTATTCACCTTACTCCTTAACCCGGAAATCTGTACTGTTTTCAACTTCGGTTCATTCTGTTTACATGTGCTTGGTAGCTAACTAGAATATGCTTCAACTTAGATTTCTTTCTGCCCTCAGCATGGACATGCTACATAATATATAACCGATTTAAAATAGAAAAGTTTACTTTTATATGCGTTATGATATGTTAACATTAAGGGTGTACTGTCACACCGGTGTGACGGGAATGTTGGAAAATTAACATTCTGAATAATATCTGGGTTCATTGAGTTCTACATAGAATTTTAGAACCTTGAATTGTTGCGGAATGGAATCTTGTGTTAGAATGTTCAAAACACACAGTCAACCGTCACGTTAATGTAGATACAACGCAGCTTCGCCGGAAATAGATTACCGTTTTTGGTGTCATGGCGACCCCCATTGTTGGCTACGGAATATCATGAATACACCGAGTGGACAGACCCAGAGCCATATAAAGAGAGAGTTGCGACAACCCGGGTACAGAAAATTCGGTTTGTGACGTGGTTCATGTAACTTCAAGTAGTTCAAATAGTTCCCGGAAGCGATTTTGACTGTTCGTTAGAATCATAAAATAACCGTCTTTTACTGTCTGTTAACGAGTGTTCGATCCTAACTTCCGGGAACTATTGTTGAGAAAATTAGCGTCAATGGAGTTGTCGCAACTCTCTCTTTATATGGCTCTGGACAGACCCATCAGTATATGTGACTCTCCACGGCAAAACCAGTCGCTTGTCGCAACAGGCGTTTCTGAGAAAAATGACCATTTATGTCACTGGTGCTAAAATCGTGGATTTGTTTTTGTGTGTGTTTTGAAACAGTGGGAGGTCTACACTGTGCGGCCATGAATACATTTCGCCAAGAAGCGTACCTTTTCTAGTTTAAAAAGGTGAGTTTCTTGAGGTGAGAAATTCAATTCCAGCAGGAAGTTAGAGGCGTCTCTTTTTTGCCGCTCTATTCCAATATTTACGGTAAATGCACTCATTGACAACCACCAAGCCATCCGCGTGCTGTGTTGTTGATACAAGTAAGTACCGTAAATCTTAAAATAGCGGCGACCTTACGAAGCGTTTGTGAGTGTTGAGCTGACGGTTAACCCTCTTACCGCCCAGGTTTTTTTGGATTTTTGCATAAAAATTTCAAAAGGCCATGGCTTGAAAGTGGTCAGAGATAAAGTCCTACTGTAAATGTGAAAATCATTGAGTATGAACTAAAGTTTATGAAGGGGGTCAATTTACTCATCTAATTTGCATATTATGACGTCACATGATGGCAATAACGTCAAATTATGCACCTTTTAGTAAATACTGGTTGTTGAACACATTTGAGCAGTTTTACTTTGATTTTTGTAATTTCTCCTACATAAAAAACGAACAGGACCACAGTCACATGTAAACCAACAATAGTAAACTATTAGTATTACCACAATCCCTATGTTACTATACAATAAAGTAGCCTGGTCAAATCAGTTCCTATTGCGGGTGACTTTGTAGTTCTCCAGAGCCCTATTTTTACTAGCCCTGCTGTCTGTACCGTGTCAATTACAGACACTATCATCATGATTATCACTGGCACCTAGCACACCATGCTTATTTGAACCCTCTGGCCAATATTGCTGCAGGCAGACACTGACGTACACACGCAAAGACGCACCTCCATTCACAGACGCATCTTCACTGTCACTGCAAATGGACGACCGATCATAATCTCCAAAAGGCAGATATTCTCCTTCAGAATCAGAGTAGGTGAATGGCAGACCCAAGACTTCATAACACATGAGTTTGTTTTTTTAACATTTGCCGTTTTTCTGCCGTTTTTCTGCTTCAATATGTGCATCACGATCGCGAATTTTACTTCCGCGTTATAAACAGGAAATGAGTCTTCTTCTTGTGTTTCTCGCGAGTAATACAGGCACTTCCTGAAAACTTTGTTACTCAAGTTTGGGCTTGAATCGAAGCTCTGGATGTCTTCCAACTAGTGGTGGAGAGTACAAAGGAGATTTGTCACCCTACTCGGATCTATCGGCTGTTTTAATCAGTGACGTTGCTTGTCGCCGTACAGCGCCTTGGGCGGTTAGAGGGTTAACTTTAGAGGCAAATTTCTCCGTTTTTCTCTTGGCATGACAGGATGAACTCAACTCCTTTGAATGTTTATATTTCAGTAATATTATGACGTTCAATTCATTAGATAAAGGTATCGTTTTGAAGGTTGATTATGCCCCTTCCTGAAAACTTAACAACTATGATTTTGAAAATTTGTGACTGATTTCGCCGTGGAAGGTCACATATCGAGTTCTCAAAAGTTACAACTTCACACACACAGTTCAGAATCTAATCTGCAGTGAGTACTTCACTCACACAGCTAATAATCTAATCTGCAGTGAGTACTTCACATACACAGCTGATAATCTAATATAATCTGCAGCGAGCACTTCACACACACAGTTCAGAATATAATCTGCAGCGAGTACTTCACACACACAGCTCATAATCTAATATAATCTGCAGCAAGTACTTCACACACACAGCTAATAATCTTATATAATCTGCAGCGAGCACTTCACACACACAGTTCAGAATATAATCTGCAGCGAGTACTTCACACACACAGTTCATAATCTAATACAATCTGCAGCAAGTACTTCACACACACATCTGATAATCTATTCCATGGCATGAGCAGTTTGTTCACATTTTTCTGATGTCATCCTACAGCTACTGAGTGACTGTAACAGACCACTGCAGATTTTAATATATATCTGTGTGTGTCTGTGTGTGTGTATGTGTGCAAGAGACAACTCTGTAATAATAGGATGACATCAGACAAATGTGGTTTCTTGTCTTTTTTTTCCAGAGCTGTATTGTCATTTGTGTGAATGGGTTTTCAAGGAACGTCTGTCTGTGTGTCACTCTGTGTGTTCCACGCATAACTCTCGAACCACTCATCCGACTGACATAAAACATGTATTGCTAATTACATGCGTGAGTGCAGTGCAAAGTTTGGTCGTGTTTGGACCAAAAATTATATATATTATTATATATTATAATAATATACAGTGAGGAGAAAATGTATTTGATACCATGCTAAAGTTGCCTAAAAAGAGGAATATAAAATCGTCATTTGACAATTGATCTTAATGTCTTAATTCAAAAATTGAGTAAAAATAAAACCGCTAAGTACGCCAATTTTCTTTGTGATGGAAGAATGTTTCGTAAATAAATAAATGTTCTTCCTAAATGCTAGGGGGAAGTAAGTATTTGACCCCCAATGTAACCCTATGGGAATTCAACACATAGGGTTAACATAGGGGCGGGCAGATTTTTATTTTTTAAGGCCAGCTATTTTATGGATTCAGGATATTATGCATCCTGATAAAGTTCCCTTGGCCGTTGGAATTAAGATAGCCCCACATCATTACATACCCTTTACCATAGCTAGAGATTGGCATGGTGCTTTTTCCAGTAGGCCTATTAGCCTGTTTGATGCTCATTGAGCTCAATGC
>NC_085011.1:167500-170000 GCF_963854185.1 Sardina pilchardus | reverse complement strand
TTATCTTTTACGATTGACCATGTCAGACTAGGCTATCAGAGAACCACAAACACACACAGACACACACACACACATTGTGACCATATCAGACTAGGCTATCAGAGAACCACAAACACACACACACACACACACACACACATTGTGACCATGTCAGACTAGGCTATCAGAGAGCCACAAACACACACACACACACACACACACACACACACACACACACACACACACACACACACACACACACACACATTGTGACCATGTCAGACTAGGCTATCAGAGAACCACAAACACACACACACACACACATTGTGACCATGTCAGACTAAGAATGTTTATCGGACATGCTTGATTTTTACTGCTGTAGGCTAACGTTAATCTTAGAGCCACTGGTCACAATGTTTACTCATTAACTGTCATTGACGTCTCGTCAATTTAGACACTTACATTGACTGCCATTGACGTCTATAGAAGTCAATTGCATTTTTCAATGGGGAGGGCTCATGGGTGGGCTTGGAAACGATCTGGCAGAGTTTCAGGCTTGTTAACAGACTGTACTAGCGATCCGAACTGCTAGATGGCAGCAGTGCCATTTGGATGATTAGTATCTGCCTGCAGAGTGCACATGCAGAGACATACAGCAAGCAAACACACTGAAGATCGACCACAGTGGATCTAGTTTGCACGCGGTCCAGCGAATAAATATGCTTACCTCTTACATCAAGGATGGAAAACACGTGAACAGTATGATCAATTGGATATTGCTATATAGACTAACAACAACTTTGCTGGTGCTAGCTTGCTAAGTCTACTGTCCTGTTCAGAGTCTATAGCGACCATCAGAGTCCCTAGCAACCTTGACGAGACTGACGAGATAACAGTGCAATCGTGGTTGACATACTACTGAAACGCTAACGTTAAAAAGTTGACTTTCACAAAAAGATCGTTTTCTCCATTTTTTGATCAAAAACAGGTGTTTTTAGCAAAACTAACCCATGTTCTACTGACGATTACTAAAGAACGGACAACGATAGAAAAAAGACAAGATACTGTATGACACAATAAGAATAGATGAATAACAATAACCCAATTACAGTTCCACTGAAATTACTTGGAAACCCACATTTAAATAGTGATTAATGAAAATGCATTGAAATTGTGGATGGTATTTTAAGAAAATAACTCTTCATTTATTAAAATAATAGACTGAAATAAAGTTGCCAACTTCAAATGAGTTGCAAGCGCTGACACTTTGTTTAGTAGGCCTACTGAAGTTCACCTACAGTGAAACGACTGGTAGAATAGCTAAGCTTACATATTATCTACACTTTAATAGGCCTACAGAAGTTCACCTACAGTGAAACGACTGGAAGAATAGCTAAGCTTACTTATTGTCAGACACACACACACACTAATCACACACTCACACTCTTACATATTATCTACACTTTAATAGTGAAACGACTGGTAGAATAGCTAAGCTTACATATTATCTACACTTTAATAGGCCTACTGAAGTTCACCTACAGTGAACCGACTGGTAGAATAGCTAAGCTTACATATTATCTACACTTTAATAATGAAACGACTGGTAGAATAGCTAAGCTTACATATTATCTACACTTTAATGCAGGTAAAAAGTACTAACAGCTTAGACCACATTGGAATACGGAATGCAATCTCAAACAACGTCAATCAACAATGATGCTATGCAGGAACAGGTAGGCTGAGGAAATGATATAGCAAATATAACGTTAGCTAGCTTGCTAACAACAAACATGATGGCAGTGATGAGTGATAACAATGTAGTTTGTACTGTACAAACGACGGTGAGAAGAAGGCTTAACCTAAATGGTACAACTGGCATGTCTATCAGGCTGGACGCCGAGTTACGACTGGCGTGGCTAGAAGCTAACGTTAAATTTGATTGTCGTTAGCTAAATATGTGCTTACGTTAGGGTTTGATTGTCTAACTATTGAAAACGTCACCTAGAGCTAACCGGTTACTGTAACGAAGCAAGATAGGAGTGGGCTACTGCAGGAGACAAGACGAAGACGATAACGTTCCGTGGCATGGTATCAACGTTAGATTGCTTCTTCTAGTCACTAGTGTTTACAGCCAGAGAGGGTTAAAGCGGAGCAGATGGCTAATGAAGGATTCTTTGCTACAGCTGTAGCTTAATGAGCACTACGTAACAATCCATTTCTGCCGCCAAAGCGTCTCAACGTTAAGTCTATGGGATTTTTGAACTCTTTTATCGTAAATATCTCAAAGTATAAAGTTCACAAATGTGAAAAATAATAGAACAAATCTCCGTTTCAAGACCTTTGTAGGAGTGCTTGAATGACGTCAAACGGTTCAGTGGTTTTAGAGCCTTTGATCGTTGATTTTGGTCGGAAGCAGAATAATTATTATAACGATGATAAGAAGAACAGGGATAACAGTACATTGCATTCACATGCAATGTAACTAATAACTAAGGGATGTAGCTTGCACCACTTCCCT
>NC_085011.1:155000-165000 GCF_963854185.1 Sardina pilchardus | reverse complement strand
TCAATCAAGAGTTTTTACAAAAAACAAACATTCTTACAGATATAAAGAGAAATAGAAATGTCAAATATAGCAACAAAACAAAAGTTAAAAAAAACGTGTGTGAGTGTGTGTGTGTGTGCGTGTGTGTGTGTGTGTCTGTGAGTGTGTATACGTGCAAGTGAGTGTGTATGTGGTGGGAGCTGGGGGGGGGGGCAATACTGTATCACACACACAAACAATTGCCTGATCCTCGTCCTCACTCATCTAGATAAAGAATGATGGGGCGGCAACAATGGGATAGTCTATCCACTGCTAGTTATAGATCAGTGGGAACGCCCCTCGAGGATCAAGCATCGAGGATCGAGGAGAGATGTTGAGAGGCACCCATAGTCTCCATGCATGCAAAGTTCTCAAAATGGCTTACCTGAGGCCTATTTATAGTGCTAAGGTTTAGACCGATTGGTGTTCTGTTTTCTGTGCACGTGTTTTCAGGTGTATAAGTAAGTGCCTACAATTGCCAGATGAGTTTTGCATTTTGAACAAAGTGGTTTCCCAATGATACCAGGGGATTTTGTTTTTGCACAAAGTGTTTAATGTAAGAAAACGTGTATAGTGTTTCGCAAAAAGTGTTTTGCAGAATTGCAAACAATGTGCAAAGCAGAGAATGTGTTTAAGCTATGGTTACACTGTGTGTAAAGTATAATACAAGAAGTTTAGGTATTGAGGCTTTGGTGTAAGCATTTGATTTTAGTGTGTAAGCAATAGGCAAAAAATGACCTAAAAAAAATAGGTCATTAATTTGCCAAAGACACACACACACACACACACACACACACACACAATCTATGGAACACATACATTCTGATCTGGGAGATATATGTGTACACTGGACTGCCTGATTACTAACCTTGCGTGTGTGTGTGTGTGTGTGTGTGTGTGTGTTTTGCAGGTGGGAAAGTGGAGATGTTTTCTGTGCTGGAGATTGACCAGAGTAAGATTGTCGACACCAACGGGGCCGGAGACGCTTTTGTTGGAGGTAGGTAACACACACACAAACACACACACAAACACACACACACACACACACACACACACACACACACACACACACACACGGTGCACGGGAACAGGTACTGTAAATACAAATAATTAAAAAAACTAATTATTTGTCTGATTTTATTTTTCTTTCAATATATCCATGTAATGTTGTTCTGCATTTATACTATACCTCAATTAACATCTGTTTCCTAAGTGTGTGTGTGTGTGTGTGTCATCTGCTGTTTTCAATGTTACTTAAAATCTTATAACGCAATTGTCAATATAGCCGCAAGCGGCGATGCGGGCCCTCGCACCTGCAGTCTGGACCAGTGACATTCCGGAATCAAACTAAGCCACACCCCCTCGGCCAGAGCTCTGTCTCTGACTAGCGGTAGCAATAACACACATGCCTACCAAATTAGGTTAATTTTCGTGAAAGTATGTGTGAGCCACAACAGACATCAAGCTAGACGGCGCTATAGAGTCCCTAAACCACACCCTAGGCCAGAGCTCGGTCTCTGACTAGCGGCAGCAATAACACACAAGCCCACCAAATTTGGTTCATTTTCGTTAATGTGTGTGTCAACCACAACAGATAATGTGCTAGGTGGCGCTATAAAGTCCCTAAGCCACACCCTAGGCTAGAGCTCTTTCCCTGACTAGCAGTAGCAATAACACACATGCCCACCAAAATGTGGTTAATTTTCATGAATGTATACGTCAACCACAGCAGACAACACACTAGGTGGCGCTGTAGAGTCCCTAAGCCACACCCTAGGCCAGAGCTCTGTCTCTGACTGGAGGTAGCAATAACACACAATCCCACCAAATTTGGTTCATTTTCGTGAATGTATACGTCAACCACAACAGACAACGTGCTGCTAGATGGCGCTATAGAGTCCCGAAGCCACACCTTAGGCCAGAGCTCTGTCTCTGACTAGAGGTAGCAATTCCACATGTAGCTGCCAAGATACATCCAAATTATAACCTTTTTTCTGCCTATGACACCAACTTCCTGTTTCTTTAATAAGACGCCATAATTCAAACCTTCGCCATATCAATATGCTTCGAAAATTCAAAAATCTGTTCGCAATGTCTCTCGGGCAACCCCTCAAGATCATTTTACTGCTCGTATGATATGATTTCGATAAACCGTCTAGGAGAAGTGTTTCAAAATACATGATGTGCAAAAACCATAATCATAATCATAACTCACATTCTTTCTTTACTGTGTAGTTTCAATGTGAAAGTTGTTCAGATTAATACAACACATATGCCCACCAAATTTGGTTCATTTTCGTGCATGTATGTGTCAACCACAACAGACAACGCGCTAGGTGGCGCTATAGAGTCCCTGAGCCACACCCTTGGCCAGAGCTCTGTCTCTGAGTAGCGTTACCAATTCCACATATAACTGCCAAATTTCAAGAATTTTAGAGCATGCCAAGTTTCTGAAAAAAGGCCAAACATGACCTGTAAGAGGATTTCACGATAATAATAATAATAATAATCTGAGCAGAAGCAATAGGGCCTTGCACCTACGGTGCAGCCGCTGCTTCAGCGGCCGCACCTCGGTGCTCGGGCCCTAATAACGCCAGATTGATCTCACACTGTGTTTGCTTACATGTGAGTGTGTTTGTGAGTGAGACATTCCGTTTGTGTGTGTGTGTGTGTGTGTGTGTGTGTGTGTGTGTGTGTGTTAGAAATGTATAGATGAGCTTTAACATCACTGGAACCAGCTTCTAAAAATAAAACATCCACCCACCACACACCCCAACCATCTAGATATCCGCACCCACTACCCACCCAACTCCACCCGAAGTGTGTGTTCATGTATGTCTGTAAGTGTGTGTGTTTATGTATGCCTGTGTAAGTGTGTGTTTATGTATGCCTGTCTAAGTGTGTGTTTATGTGTCTGTGTGTGTGTTCTGCAGGTTTCTTGTCTGAGCTCGTTCAGGAGAATACTCTGAAAGTGTGTGTGTGAATGAGCTGATGTGAGTGTGTGTGTGTGTGTGTGTGTGTGTGTGGTCTGTCACTCTCTGACGTGTGTGTGTGCGCGCGTGTGTGTGTGTCGGTCTCTGACTTGTCTGTGTGTGTATTTGTTGGTCTCTGACGTGTGTGTGAGTATTTGTTGGTCTTTGACGTGTGTGTGTGTGTCGCTCTCTGACGCGTGTGTGTGTGTGTGTGTCGGTCTCTGACTTGTCTGTGTGTTTATTTGTTGGTCTCTGTCGTGTATGTGTGTGTGTGGACCTTTCTGCTGCATTCTTCTAAACCGGCTTCACTGTACCACTGGACTCAATGACACTGCTCTCAGTTGGTTCAACTCATATCTCACAAACCGGACAGAATACATCTCCCTGGGTCACTCCAAATCAAGTACACACACAGTCACCTGCGGTGTCCCCCAGGGGTCAGTCCTTGGCCCCATCCTCTTCATCCTCTACCTCACTCCCCTTGGCCAAATCATCAGCCGTCACAACATCTCATTCCACTGCTATGCTGATGACACACAGCTCTATGTCAATGCCACAGCTGCAACCCCATCCTCACAGTCATCCCCATCAAAACTCACCACCTGTCTGGAGGAGATAAAGGTATGGATGGAGCACAACTTTCTCCAACTCAACAGCTCCAAAACCGAAGCCATCCTGGTTGGCGCTCCCCACCAGACCAAATCATCATCCATAGCCAGCATCACCCTCTCTAGCTCCAACATCCCTCTCTCATCAACAGTCACAAATCGGTGTAAAAATGGACTCTTAACTCCCATTTGAAGCCCATATAAATCACCTCTGCAAGACCTCCTTCTACCACCTCCGTAACATATCCAAACTCCACCCCATCCTCTCTCTCTCAGATGCCAAAAAGCTGGTTCATGCCTTTGTCTCCTCCAGACTGGATTACTGTAACGCACTTCTCATTGGGATCCCTAGCAAGAGTCTGCAGAGACTCCAGTACATCCAAAACTCTGCAGCTAGGATCCTGATGAGAGCGTGGAAACACGAGCACATTACCCCCATTCTCCACTCACTCCACTGGCTTCCGGTCTCCAGCAGGATTGACTACAAGATTTCCCTCCTCACTCACCAATGCATTCATGGTCATGGCCCCCCCTACCTCAAAGAAATAATCAACCCACAAAACACAACACGCTCCCTCCGAGATAGGGCCCTGCGCTCCACTCACTCAAACCTCCTCCACATACCCAGAACCAGACTCAGGACCCTAGGAGACTCTTGAGTGTGTGTGTGTGTGTGTGTGTGTGTGTGTGTGTGTGTGTGTGTGTGTGTGTGTGTGTGTGTGTGTGTGTGTGTGTGTGTGTGTGTGTGTGTGTGTGTGTGTGTGTGTGTGTGTGGGCTTTCTGTGCTACTGCCCCACGCCTATGGAATGCCCCCCCTGACACCTTGAGGGCACCACAATCCATTGACTGTTTTAAAAAAGACCTAAAGATTGCTAAATTTCTTTTTAGCAAAGCTTTTGGTCCCTTTTAGATGTTCTTAAACCTTTTCTTTTTTTTCCTCTTTTTCCTTTTTAATTAAATTGCTCATCTTATTTTTGTTTTTAACCTGTAGCACTTTGAAATCACTGATGTAAAGTGCATTATAAATCAAATGTATTATTATTATTATTATTATTGTGAGTGTGTGTGTGTGTGTCTGTGCGTGTGCGTATGTATGTGAGTGTCGGTCTCTGATGTGTTTGTGTGTTTATTTGTTTGTCTCTGATGTGTGTGTGTGTGTGTCGGTCTCTGACGTGTGTGTGTGTGTGTGTGTATGTATGTGTGCAGGTTTCCTGTCCGAGCTGGTTCAAGAGAAGACTCTGGAGGAGTGTGTGTGTGCGGGTCACTATGCCGCTAACGTCATCATTCGCCACGCGGGCTGCACCTTCCCCGAGAAACCCAACTTCCCTTGATCACCACACGGACACACCCACTCCCACCCCCCACCTGCATGGAGAGAAGAGCCAAGATGGCCACCTGATGAAGAGCCAAGATGGCCACCTGACGGCTCCACTGCAGAACAGACGCCTTCCCTCTCCTCCAGCACTGCCTTCTCTAGACATCCCCCTCTCCTCTATAGTCCCCCCCTCTCCTCTATAGCCCCCCCCTCTCCTCTATAGTACCCCCCCTCTCCCCCTCTCACCCCCCTTTCCTCTTTAGTACCCCTCCCCCCTCTCTCCTCTATAGTCCCCCTCTCCTCTATAGTACCCCCTCCCTCTCCTCTATAGTCCCCCCCTCTCCTCTATAGTCCCCCCCCTCTCCTCTTTAGTACCCCCCCTCTCCTCTATAGTCCCCCCCTCTCCCCCTCTCACCCCCCTTTCCTCTTTAGTACCCCCCTCTCCTCTATAGTACCCCCCTCTCCCCCCCTCTACTCTATAGTACCCCCCCTCTCCTCTATAGTCCCCCCTCTCCCCCCCTCTACTCTATAGTACCCCCCCCCTCTACTCTATAGTACCCCTCCCCCTTCTCTCTTCTCCCGCTTTCTCTCTCTCTCTATAGTTTCTCTTCCTCTGCCCCCCCCCCCCCACACACACACACCTCTGTGCCTCTGCACTCTTCCGTCCCACTGAGAAAAATCTCTTTTTTTTGATTACATTTTTAATGTTTAATTTTAGTCTTTAATTTTAACTCCGTTTACAGTTCACGTCCTACTGTTGCCCGGGAGACACTTGTCTTTTTGATGTTTTTTTTTCTCCAAATATGTCATTTTGATTAATTGTACCAAAAGACGCAGACATGGAAGTCTGATTTAACGAAGACCAATGTGTGTGAGATGGGCCATAAGCCGTGTGTGTGTGTGTGTGTGTGTGTGTGTGTGTGTGAGATGGGCCATAAGCCGTGTGCGTTCACTCTGCTAGTGGACATCCAGGGACACACACCACTCACACTCACATTGTAACTTTAGTGTGACTGTTGTGTTTTCTAACAGACATTTGTGTGTGTGTGTTAGTGTTGTCACGATACCAAAATTATGACTTCGATACGATACCTGCCATAAATACCTCGATAGTCGATACTGAACCGATACTACGGTGAAATTCTAAAATATCTGGAAAAGAGATAATGGTCTGGTTCGGTTTCACTTTCACCAGCTTGTTCCTGTCCGGGTTTTTTTGAGCAAATCACACTATTCCCCAGAGCTAGTATGAGCATAATCTCTTGTTTGTTAACATATGTGACTCTGCAAAGCGAAACCAGTCGTTTCGGTAAAATTTACTAAATGAATAAATTATTAACGGCCATAAACTAAGCTTTCCAACGATATGTATATCGAGGGTATTACACAAACTATCGCTAAGATAACCGCATCCAAAGTTGCCATGGTTCTCCTGTCACGATATGCCAGAAGAGAAGAAATCACCTTTTTAAGCGGCGCGTGCACAACGGGAATGAGAGCAAATGTGATGAATCTTCGCCGGGTGTAACAGTCAAAACGTATGTTTTTCTGTGAAATGCGTTCACGATATGAAACTGTAGACCGTATACTGTCGAATTATGCGAAAACGTGAAATTCAACATTTTAACCCGGAAGTTTGTTATTGTTGATTTTCTCAAAATAACGTTGTGCGCAAAGCGACTGATTTCGC
Source organism: Sardina pilchardus (assembly GCF_963854185.1). NCBI lineage: Eukaryota > Metazoa > Chordata > Actinopteri > Clupeiformes > Clupeidae > Sardina > Sardina pilchardus. Next base: position 158,397 of record NC_085011.1, on the reverse strand, counting down.
TTTAAATGTTCACATATTTGCTGGCCACTTTTCTTTAAAATGTTCTGTAAAGGGAGTGGACAAGTAGCCTACTTTAATATTTCATGAGTTTGATTGTCTGACTTTCAGAGACCATATTCGTTTTTTTGCGCTAAGGCATCGTGTTACCTTTCTAGTTTCTGTATATCGTGCAACACTAGTGTGTGTGTGTGTGTGTGTGTGTGTGTGTGTGTGTGCGCGCGCCTGTTGTGTTTGGTGGGTTGGAAGGCCTGGCTGCAGTGTCTAAAGTGTCCAGACAAACATCAAGGGAGTTTGAGCTCCACTACGGGCTCCAGCATAAAGATATGACTGTATGGAGGTGTGTGTGTGTGTGTGCGCGTGCGTGCGCGTGCCTGTGTGTGTGTGTGTGTGTGTACGCAAAGGTTGGTGCTGTACATGTCCTTCACAAGCTTGCCTCTAAAAACTGACTGAGTAAAAGAATCATCTGATCTCATCCTAACCCTGTCTGTGTATTTACTGTGCACACACACACACACACACACACACACACTGACACACGCTAACACTCTTTCCCACAGCCTCACACACACACACACACACACACACACACACACACACACACACACTCTGACACACGCAAACACTCTTTCCCACAGTCTCACACACACACACACACACACACTGACACACGCACACACACACACACACACACACCAGGGATGGAAATTAACTTTTTTGTCCACCTGCCACTGTGGCAGGTAGATTTTAAAATCTACCAGCCACTCAACATTTTTACCAGCCAATATATATTCAACCGTTCCATACATTATACTGCCAAGTGGAGATGTAACGGTATGAAAATTTAACCCCACGGTTATAGTGACCAAAATTATTACGGTTTTCGGTATTATCACGGTATTGTGTTCAATAAGAAAGCACTGATAGGCATACACAAGCTGAACGTTTTTAAAAAGTGTGACTGTGTCTATTACATTACAAAATATAGGCAAAACCTTATTGCCTTAAGATGGATATAGATCATTCAGAGCAGTGGCAATCCTAGTCTCTGCTCAACCCTGCTCAGAAAATGTCTTGTCTTGTTTCTATTTCATATTTGAATTCATACACTTTATATAGGCCTAGTTTGTTAACAATTTATAGCATATGCATAATTACTCAAAATATTCAGTAATTTGAATACTTCATATTGATTACACTTTAATGATATTACAGGGGTGGTGTGTAGGTCTAATTGAGTGCCTGTCACTTTAAGAAGTACGTGAACATAATTAGGTTTCATTCGGTTTTAGGAAAATCAGGCATATCTCAAGGATACATGTTTTCATTAAATAACGTGAATGTTCAAAAAAGCTAAGAAGGTAAGGAAAATATTTCTGGCGTCATAGAAAAGATAAGTGTCTTGAAATGTTAACTTCTATGATTTAGGTTCCGTGGTAGCCTATGGCATCGTGAGTTGTCCCGTTCACTTTTTCCTTGGTCATGTTTAATGGGCTGGGTGCTTAACTTAGGTACCATGACTCGGAGTTTGGTATATCTATTATATATATGCAATGTATTTCCTACCTAAACGTATTAACCGGTAGCCTCGTTGTAAATGTATACAGTCAATGGTTGTAGGCTATCTAGCTGCCATGTTCACTGGAAGAGTAGGCTAGGCTTTGACGCAATGATGAGAGCCAACATTCTAAGGCGCTCCGTTGCAGATTGTTTGTTGTGATCGTCATGTCCATCGATGTTGAGGATTATTGATGAGGCGTGTGTTCTTATCTCTGCGGCGACTGCTAATATTCTGATGAAATAAACAACTTGAAGTAGAAGTAGTTGCTTACCCGCCACAGTGGCGGGTATGTTGACATATTTCACCCGCCAGCGCGCAAAACTACACGCATTTGGCGGGTGGCGGGTGGCTAATTTCCATCCCTGACACACACACACACACACACACACACTGACACACGCAAATACTCTTTCCCACAGTCTCTCTCACACACACACACACACACACTCAGAGACATGTTGTCACACACTCCATGAGTCCGCACACCTAGCCCTCACTACGACGCCAATTGCCTGTTCAGTCCAATTTAAGGATTCAGTAGGTATAGTATGCAATATACCAGGGTGTCCCATTAAAGGTATAGTATGCAATATACCAGGGTGTCCCATTAAAGGATTCAGTAGGTATAGTATGCAATATACCAGGGTGTCCCATTAAAGGATTCAGTAGGTATAGTATGCAATATACCAGGGTGTCCCATTACAGGTATAGTATGCAATATACCAGGGTGTCCCATTAAGGATTCAGTAGGTATAATATGCAATATACCAGGGTGTCCCATTAAAGGAATAGTTCGGTATTTTACACTTTAAGGATTCAGTAGGCATAGTATGCAATATACCAGGGTGTCCAATTCATGGAATAGTATGCAATATACCAGGGTGTCCAATTAATGGAATAGTTCGGTATTTTACACTTTAAGGATGCAGTAGGTATAGTATGCAATATACCAGGGTGTCCCATTAAAGGAATAGTTTGGTATTTTACACTTTAAGGATTCAGTAGGTATAGTATGCAATATACCAGGGTGTCCAATTCATGGAATAGTATGCAATATACCAGGGTGTCCAATTAATGGAATAGTTCGGTATTTTACACTTTAAGGATTCAGTAGGTATAGTATGCAATATACCAGGGTGTCCAATTCATGGAATAGTTCGGTATTTTACACTTTAAGGATTCAGTAGGTATAGTATGCAATATACCAGGGTGTCCCATTAAAGGAATAGTTTGGTATTTTACACTTTAAGGATTCAGTAGGTATAGTATGCAATATACCAGGGTGTCCAATTCATGGAATAGTATGCAATATACCAGGGTGTCCCATTAATGGAATAGTTCGGTATTTTACACTTTAAGGATTCAGTATGTATAGTATGCAATATACCAGGGTATCCCATTAAAGGAATAGTTTGGTATTTTACACTTTAAGCCCGTTTTCTGTATTGCCTTGCATGAAAACGAGTGTTAGACACCGAAATTTCGACGATTGAGTCCGTCTGTGGAATTTGGCAGCTTTAGAATGGAGCTCTGTATGGCTTTAACATTGCTCGCTTTGTGCATGCTCTGTTCTGTCCTTAAAACACCCCTAAACATTTGTTTTTTAAAATGTGCAGCTCACCGAGTGGTTACTGGTCTTCAACGATCTTCTATAACAAGTTTCGCAGTGAAATTCAAATTCTGTTGTGTTGTTTTATTAGGCACACATGGTTGAAAAAGTACTTCCGGGATATCGAAAATCCCTGATAACAGATGACAGAAGCTGTATTTCACACATACCTCCTTACTCAGTGCTCACACACACACACACACACACACATACCTCCTTACATACCTGCA
>NC_085011.1:132500-147500 GCF_963854185.1 Sardina pilchardus | reverse complement strand
AACCCTAAACTACACCCATACATTAAACCCTAAACTACACCCATACATTAAACTAACCCTAAACTACACCCATACATTAAACCCTAAACTACACCCATACATTAAACCCTAAACTACACCCATACATTAAACTAACCCTAAACTACACCCATACATTAAACCCTAAACTACACCCATACATTAAACCCTAAACTACACCCATACATTAAACTACACCCATACATTAAACCCTAAACTACACCCATACATTAAACTACACCCATACATTAAACCCTAACCTACACCCATACATTAAACTACACCCATACATTAAACCCTAACCTACACCCATACATTAAACCCTAAACTACACCCATACATTAAACTACAACCATACATTAAACTAACCCTAAACTACACCCATACATTAAACTAACCCTAAACTACACCCATACATTAAACCCTAAACTACACCCATACATTAAACCCTAAACTACACCCATACATTAAACTAACCCTAAACTACACCCATACATTAAACTAACCCTAAACTACACCCATACATTAAACCCTAAACTACACCCATACATTAAACTAACCCTAAACTACACCCATACATTAAACTAACCCTAAACTACACCCATACATTAAACCCTAAACTACACCCATACATTAAACTAACCCTAAACTACACCCATACATTAAACCCTAAACTACACCCATACATTAAACTAACCCTAAACTACACCCATACATTAAACCCTAAACTACACCCATACATGAAACCCTAAACTACACCCATACATTAAACTAACCCTAAACTACACCCATACATTAAACCCTAAACTACACCCATACATTAAACTACACCCATACATTAAACCCTAATCTACACCCATACATTAAACCCTAAACTACACCCATACATTAGACTACACCCATACATTAAACTAACCCTAAACTACACCCATACATTAAACTAACCCTAAACTACACCCATACATTAAACTAACGTTACCGCATGTGTGCACCCTAACCCTAAACTACACCCATACATTAAACTAACCCTAAACTACACCCATACATTAAACTAACCCTAAACTACACCCATACATTAAACTAACCCTAAACTACACCCATACATTAAACTAACGTTACCGCATGTGTGCACCCTAACCCTAAACTACACCCATACATTAAACTAACGTTACCGCATGTGTGCACCCTAACCCTAAACTACACCCATACATTAATCTAACGTTACCGCGTGTGTGCACCCTAACCCTAAACTACACCCATACATTAAACTAACGTTACCGCGTGTGTGCACCCTAACCCTAAACTACACCCATACATTAATCTAACGTTACCGCGTGTGTGCACCCTAACCCTAAACTACACCCATACATTAAACTAACGTTACCGCTAGGGATGCAACGGTACAGTTTTGCCACGGTTCGGTTTGTATCACGGTTTTTGGGCCACGGTAACGGTTCGGTTTCAATATATCAATATTATCTTGGCTCTAGCATACAGGAGGCTATATTTGCCTTTTCTATTTCAAATCAACAATGTGCTTCTACTTACACTTGCAGAGAAAATATTAAATGCATAGCCTGACACAGATGAAGCAGAATCACAAAAATGTATTAAAAGAAAAGAACACCATCATTGCCTTCTATCATAAACAGGCAATGTTATCCATAGTGCAGTGCAGCATAAAGTAATGTGTAGTTATTTATTTAATAAACTCACTGTTCTTCACACATTTAAAGAAAATACTTAACTGTTATACACCCTCAAAAAAGTAGTGAACAATTCTGAAAATCTTCTCAAAATAATTGGTGAGGTAGTATTATGTGTAGTTTCAAATGGATATTTGATTTGGGAGTGCCTGCCCTGTCCTCTTTTATGAACGTTAAAAATGTAAACATAGACACATAAAGTGCAGTGCAGCATTAAAAATATTAGAACAATGAAATGAACATTATTGCAACCTGTTGTCGGGGGGGGGGGGCAATATTCCGAGAAGAAAGTGGCAAATTTGCCACTTCACAAAGTGTCTGTTTCCCCTGTGTCTCCTGTCGTGTGTGTGTGTGTGTGTGTGTGTGTGTGTGCGTGTGTGTGACGAGTGGACGAGCGATTGACTGATTTAGCAGTGAGTTTATTGTTTTTCGAGTGGGCACCTCCCGCTGCCCGTAGCCTAGCATGTACAACGTCAGGAAAATAAATGACCCGAGTTTGGAATGACATGTCAGCCTCCCCATCTCCTATAACCTCCCATCCCTACAATATTTTCCAGTAAACTTTCAAAAAGAGAATACACTCAGCTGTGTCGGCGTCACGCTTTCTTAGGCTACTCTAGCGAGCAATCAACGCAGGGCAGAAACCACCGGTTACACTGTTACACACAGACTTTATAATGTGGCAAATGTTCGACCTTCTTAAGTGGCAAATTTGCGTCCTTACAAAGTATATATACGTGGCCCTAATACGCCGTCGTATTCGTTATGTCTTTGGGAATTATAGGAATATTGTTGTCGAAAGGCTGCAGCAATGGATGGTTGGGTTTTCGGTGGCAAACTAACTCTCCGTGCTGCTCCACTTAAGGTTACAGCCGGGTGATGAAGGCGCAAGTGGGCCGACATGTTGGATGTGTTACCTTTATTAGGTGATCGTTGTGAAGCAGTGCTTGCAATGCACACTGTGCTTTGTTTACTGACGGTCTTTTTGCCTTGTTCGTGGGCTACTTCAAATGTCGCCATGATCATGCAGCCGCCGGTAAAGTTTGTTTCTTCTCACATGACTCCTTCATTTGCATTTCAACGCGCTTATTGGCTCTTGGGAAATTCAGTAAAATTCTGATTGGTTGTTGCAAGGTTGACGAGAGGCAAGCTGAACAGTCAGAGAAAACGCATCCCCCGGGTCCTAAGCACTCCTCTCTATCGCTCCTAGGCTACGCGCGCGCAATAACCTTGTATTAAATAAAAAGTTTAATGTTGCGTATACCGAAATATTGCGGTTTAGGTGAGTCTATTGAACCGAACAGGCCAAACCGAACGGTTCAATAAATTATTGAAAACCGTTGCATCCCTAGTTACCGCGTGTGTGCACCCTAACCCTAAACTACACCCATACATTAAACTAACGTTACCGCGTGTGTGCACCCTAACCCTAAACTACACCCATACATTAATCTAACGTTACCGCATGTGTGCACCCTAACCCTAAACTACACCCATACATTAAACTAACGTTACCGCATGTGTGCACCCTAACCCTAAACTACACCCATACATTAAACTAACGTTACCGCATGTGTGCACCCTAACCCTAAACTACACCCATACATTAAACTAACGTTACCGCATGTGTGCACCCTAACCCTAAACTACACCCATACATTAAACTAACGTTACCGCATGTGTGCACCCTAACCCTAAACTACACCCATACATTAAACTAACGTTACCGTATGTGTGCACCCTAACCCTAAACTACACCCATACATTAAACTAACGTTACCACATGTGTGCACCCTAACCCTAACACAAACTAACGTTACCGATACACTGTTACACTGACACAAACTAACGTTACCGCTATTTCCAGCTAATTACAGCATTGCAGATGCACACGCAGGTTGTTAGCGGTAGCCTGTTAAACACTAGCCTGGAGACCAGACTTTCTTCTTCGCAGAGAGTCTGGCCTAGCTCCATTGGCAAACATTTATTTCCCGGTTTGTGGACGCTTGTCTGAAATTTGAATTCATTGGAGTTCAATCGCTAACGTTTGGTAATGATAACCACGGGAGACACAATGATAACGATAGGCTTGAAACTTAAATGTAATTGCTCTTGGGATTAGTTGGATACATTTAATCACTACATAGACTTTGGGTCATCCTTAATATTTCTCTAGTTTACAGAAAGTCTCTATCTCTTATCACTTTTAAGTTAAAGCCTTTTGAAGTTAATATGTCAAAATTGAATGTTTTTGGAAAAAAACTCTGGCGCCTAAAGGGTTAAGACCAGATCACATAACTGAGCTTGTAACAGTTCATGCAGGTGAATACTGCTCTGTGCACGCACCCATGTAGTCCTCCATATCCATATTCATGCTGTGACAAACGCATCTCTGTTCCGTGCTCCTCCTCCTCAGCACCATCTTGGACTGCAGGGTTTGCGGTAACAGCTGTAATGCACTCAACATCATTCTGTCTCTCAGTGGCATTGACGACAGCGCTAATTACTTCAGGTGAATACTGCTCTGTGCACTCACCCATGTAGTCCTCCATATCCAGGTGTGTGCGGGACAGGAAGTCGGCGTCGATGTTCACTTTTCCAGGTCTGTACTTCAGGGTGATGTTAAAGTCTGTTATCTCCCTCAACAATGGAATTCTCTTCTCTGATTGGCTGATGGGGTGGCCATTAACTTCGTATAACCTGCTACCTCTGAAGTAGTTCCCGTATCACACTTGAATATTAATTCGCCAAACTCGTTGCTAAGTTTAAATGAACTGTCACGTTGCATCCAAGCTGAAATACAGACGTGCAGAACCATAGTAACATTGTAGCATATGACGGAGGTGGATTGTAGCTAGTTGGATGCCATGTAGGCTATAAAAGTAGCGATCTTTCAAAGTTAAAGTTAATCAGAATCCTGGGAAATGCCCCCTTGACAACGGCAGAGATAGAACTAACGACTGGCTTTTGGCCGTAGCAACTAGCCATTTAGAACTAACGACTGGCTTTTGGCCATAGCAACTATCCATTTAGAACTAGTAACGGCAGTTTTGTCCTGCAAGTAGAAAGTTGATATGTGGCGGAAAGTAGTCCCACAGTCAAGACAGTTTTAGCGATGTTAACGGACGCAACGGTGGAATAAAACGATGTTCTAAATATACAGGTTATGAATGCAAACGGGAGATAAGCGGGATAACGGCCTTCGAGGTCGACCGGTTCGATGGAAATAATGGCACGGCGGAGGTAACTCCGTCTCCGTGCTTCGCACGTCGCCGGAGTTCTAGACCTCCACCTAGCCATTATTTCCATCGAACCGGTCACCTCGTCGGCCGTTATCCCTTACTTAACTCCGACACCCATCGATGCCCTGTTGCATTCAACTTCGCCGTTGTCATCACATAAGTAAGTGGGTTGTTGTCACTGTAAACAGTTACTGCAGGAGCATAAAACAGGTAATCTCGGAAACACTCTGTGACTGCCCATTTTAGGCCTAAAAATTCCAACTTTCCTGAGTGTAGCCTGTATGTGTTTAAAATGGCTAGCTGTGATAGTAACAGGTGTTTAAAAATAGTCATGGCAACAGGACAGCATGCTATGGAGCTGTAATCAGCAGCAACAGGACAGCATGCTATGGAGCTGTAATCAGCAGCAACAGGACAGCATGCTATGGAGCAGTAACAGGACAGCATGCTATGGAGCTGTAATCAGCAGCAACAGGACAGCATGCTATGGAGCTGTAATCAGCAGCAACAGGACAGCATGCTATGGAGCTGTAATCAGCAGTAACAGGACAGCATGCTATGGAGCAGCAACAGGACAGCATGCTATGGAGCTGTAACAGGACAGCATGCTATGGAGCTGTAATCAGCAACAGGACAGCATGCTGTGGACAAAATAAAAAAAATTAAGCTGTAGCCTAGGCCTACTTAAATAAATAGGCCTATATGAATAATAATAATAATAGGCTAATAATGTAAAATAGGTGGGTAAACCCGCTAGACATCCAAAGTCGTAAAGGCATGTCTGATGTGTAGCCATGCAGTGTGTGTGTGTGTGTGTGTGTGTGTGTGTGTGTGTGTGTGTGTGTGTGTGTGTGTGTGTCTGTGTGTGTGTGTGTGTGTGTGTGTGTGTGTGTGTCTGTGTGTCTGTGTGTCTGTGTGTGTGTGTGTGTGTGTGTGTGTGTGTGTGTGTGTGTGTTGATGTAAACTAAACGAGGTGACACACACAACCACGGCGAGGTGTCCTCTAAGGCCTGTCCGTGGAGCGAAGGGGAGGGTAGCCCACTTCGTCACACACGGCGTTCTCTTTGGGCTGCCGTAACCTTTCAATTAGTAGCGAACGCGTCCCTTCAGGCGCCGAGCCTGCGAGCTGTCGGAAGCACTCCAGCACTTCATCAAATGGGAATTGTGGATTACGCTCGTCCTTCTTGAGATTTTTTCATCAGAGAACCTACCGATTAACGCGTTTTACTTCGTGCAGGGAGGGTCAGAGAGATCGAGAAAACTTGAAGGTAACAGCCAGCTCGATGACCGCTTGCCAACATTGTCGTGCATCTGCCTTTGATAACCTTGTTGCGTTTCTCACGGCAGTGAGACGATTCGTCCCATGAGTGTGGAATAGCCTTTCCTGTCTAACAAGTTGTCGAAACAGGAGCCACGCATTGATTAGTCCATGTTAATACAGGCTAGCTCATCTTGCTTTACTCTGAATAACGACTAATAGTCCATGGGCCAGACCGGCTACCGGTACCATCTGGGTGGGCAAATTCTAGTTGTGATTTTTTAATACCTACACATCCCTAGTTTATGTTTTGATGTGATAGACTTCTGAGATTGGTAGCTTTTTAGTGGTTATCACCTAATGAAGTACACCACCCTCTACATTAAATCACATTTTAGACACTTGGTGCATATCCTGGTTGAACCCATGGTTAAGATACTTATCAGTGTTGTATAATATTGAGTGTGGTATCATTTTAAAGAATACATCCTAAGCTTTCATTCAAGCACATTGGTGGAGCCCTCTGATTAACACAGAGGTCACTGGAGCTCTTTGAGGCAACAAAAACACAACATTTTCAACCATTTCCGCCTAAACTATACACTTTCTTTATGCCCTGTGGCATCAGAGAATATTACAGACACAAAAGACAGAAACTAAAGTACTCTCAGGACTCCAAGGATTCAAAAAATGTATGCTTTACCCATACTACTCCATTAAGGGATGTAATTTCAGGGCCAAACTAAAAAGGATGACCAAAATAAGAAGCAGGGCCAAAATTCCGCAAATGGAACGCCTCGGCCCCCTTCTGTTTCCTCTCCTTCACAATCTTTTCATGGCCAGTAGAAGAGTTGTGGATCTTGTACACATGAATGTCACAATTCTTCTCTGTGACAACATACAGTGCATTTCCCCACCTGTCTGCTAGTTTTCTTTTACCACATTCCTCCATATTCGGGATTTAAAGTGAGACACTACAGGTGAATAGGGTAAAATTTTAAAATAATAGATATCACCATGAAACTTCCTCAGTTGATTACTTACACAAGTATGAAAAACAAGTATTGCAAGTTTTTAAAATGTGTATGTTTAATTATGCAAATGAGGAGTTGTCTCATTAAATATGCATGATTTGCATATATTTCCAGTAGATAGATTTGAACATATGATAAAGTCAGGCGCACAATCATTTTGTTTACAAACAAGATTAAAATTACAGGGGGATTTCAGGATATCTGCTTTCATTACCTAGGAAATCAAAATATACTGTCCATAGTAAAAAATATTATTATTTTTATTATTAAAATGTCCCATAAATCAGGCCAGGAATGATTAACTAACAAATTCCTCTGTAATAGCTGTAGGCCTATGTGTGTATAACTGGAAAGTTCGGTGTACATACATGTAGGTGCTACAGTACATACAATGCCTTTAGAAAATCATCATACCCCTTTGAAATAGTTACTTTATTTGTCTTACAGCCTGAAATCAAAGCCCATTTTTATTTACAAATTTAGCATCAAACATCAAAATAATTAAAAAAGGCAACAGTTCTGAAAATTTATTTAAAAAAATGAAAAACTAGAGTAACAGGGTTGGAAAAGTCAGCATATCCCTGATTTAATACTTTGTAGAGCTTCCTTTTACTTTGATTACAGCCATCAATCTGTTTAGATATGTCTCTATTAGCTTTGCACCCCTAGATTGGGGAATATTTGCCCAAACTTCCTTGCAGAATTGCTCAAATTCAGTCAAATTCTGTGGGGAATGGTGATGGACTGCTGTCTTCAAGTCAATCCACAGATTTTCTACAGGATTTAAGTCAGGGCTTTGACTTGGTCAATCAAGGACATTCAACTTCCCATCCTTAAGCCACTGCTTTGTTATTTTGGCAGTATGTTTAGGATCATTGTTGTGTTGGAAGGTGAATGACCTGGCCATCTTCAGTTGTCTAGCAGAGGGACACAGGTTTTCTTCAAGAATTTGGTTGTACTTGACAGCATCCATTTTCCCTTTTATCTTGACCAATTGCCCAGAACCGCTGAAGAGAAACATCCCCACAGCATAATGTTGCCCCCACCATGCTTCACAGTAGGTATGGTGTGTTTTGGGGCGGTGTACTGCGTTTGGTTTTTGCCAAACATAGCGCTTGGAGATTAGTGCAATATACACTGGAATGTTCTGCTACCATGTAGATAAGGCTTTATGGCAGATGAGACTAAGATTTAACTTTTTGCACTGAACTCCAGGCGCTATGTTTGACGAAAACCAAACACAGTACTGAGTTATGGACATACTCAGAGTCTGCTAAGGGCCTTGGTGGGCAGTCCAGTCAGAATACCATTGCAGTAGTCCAGACAGGAGGTGATTAAGGCATGGATGGGTGTTACTGAATGTGTGAGTGAAGGCCAAAGTTATGAGATGTTTCTGAGGTGGTAGAAGGCGGACTTGGTGATGTTGATGTGGGACTGGAAGGATGACGCCTCAGGAGATGGGGAAATGGATCAGCCTTCCACAACCAGGGCCAGGTCTCCAACTTTCCTGAGCAGTGGTGTAGGGTCTGCCACCATGAGCTCTGTCCTATTACTGTTGAGTTTGAGTAAGTTTGTGGTCATCCATGATTTGAGTTCCTGCAGGCAGTTTACAAGTTCTGTGGGTGGGAGCTGGCATAAGGAGTTTGTGCTGATATAAAGTGTCATCGGTATAGCAGTGGAAGCTGAGTTCATGGTTACGGATAATATGACCTAGGAGTAGCGGGTGCTAGATCAGAGTTGGAGCCATTGAGAGTGATAAATTGTTTCTGGTCTGTGAAGTAGGACTGGAACCAGGACAGTGCTGTGCCACTAAGGCCGATGAGCTCAGAAAGGTGATGAAGCTGGATGGTACCACACCAGAGATGCATTTATGATGTTTTCCACTAGATGACAGAGCATGGGAAGACAGGTCTTGATCAGGGTGGTGGACATTAGGTCAAGGCTGCAGTTGAGGTCTTGGCTGAGGTGACCAGTTTTTTTTACTCGGTCGGCATCGAGTGGAGAGAAGGCGGATAGGCAGCACTGAGGTGAGCCGGCAGCTGAGTGGTAAGAATCCTGTTGGGGCAGTGTGGGGCAGAGCCCAGGAGACTGGAGCTGCCCATGGATGGTGTCCACTTTCTGCTGGAAGAAATCCAGGAACCTGGGGCCTCATTTGTAAAATGTTCTTACACACAGATTTGATCTTAGACTGTGCGTAAGCTCAAATCCATGGCAACGCTCAGATTTACTATAAAAAAAACCCCCATCTTTGACATGGAAAAGTATCTCCACGTCAGGTTCCAATTTCAAAATTCCATACAATTTCATACAAAGACCAACAATCTCATGTCTTCCTTTGCCATATGCATGATCAATATCAGATGAAGTAATTCTTAAAGATTGGACAGCACTTAACACGTATGCTGTGTTAAATAATTTAGCATATCAGCATTCCCTGCTAACTAATACATATACTGTACAGTAGCTCTTAATTCATAATTCTAACTCTCACAGGAGAAACACACAGAGTTCATAATTCTCAACCAAGCCACTCCCCAGGTTATGGCTATATCCTGAAGCCTCACAGCCTTGGCCATGGTGGCGGGCTTAATGTTATGCATCGTGCTCACATCCTGGTCAAAGTCAATATGACCTCCTTTGAATGTGTTCACTTCACGTTGTCTGGGTCCACACGGCCCCTAATCTACTTCGACGCTATCTGACTCCATAGCGACTCATCTCGTCACCCACCACCCTTACCCTTAGTTGAACACTACAACCATGCCCTCTCTCTCAGGACTTTGTAGCACCTCTCACCACATGTTAGTGTCTTTCTCTGGTCCTTTCCCCTGGTTCATCCTTGAGCACCGCAGGATGAAGACCACAGGGTGTAGGCTCGAGAGACGATACAGAAGATCCAACCTCACTGTCCATCGTGAAACATTTAAAGAACACGTCACAAACTACAAAGAAGCCCTCTCTCAGGCAAAAACAAGATATTACTCCACACTCATCAATAACCATCAAAACCACCCCAAATTGCTCTTCTCCATCATCAACCATCTTCTTCACCCTCCTGATGCTGCTAAACCCTCAGATGCAACTGACCTCTGCGCCAGGGGCCTCATTAATAAAAATGTTAAGTAGAAGTTCATTTGATCTTAGATCATCTCTGGAATTATCGTATGTGTGATTCAGAAAAAAACAAACGTACACACAAAAAAATATGTGTAGGCCTAGCCTATGCCATCTGATATCAACTAGCTTACATTTATGCACTGTCATTTCTAATAGTTTCTAATTATGATTTTCCAAGCAGCGCATTCTGGAATGAGATTCTATGCATCCATGTCCATTGTCATTTCTTCTGCTTGCAGTAATGTGGTATGCAATGTGTGATACATTTGGTAGATTTACTTAATAGAAAATAGTAGGCTACCTTATGAAAGACCTCTAGGCCTATGTTAAGGTACAGTACGTTTCCAATATGACCCAGGGTCATAAATTGCTGACATAGCCTAAAGCGTACTAAATTATAAGCATGATATGTCATGTAGGCCTAACGTCTCTTTTGGGATAGGCTATGTTTAGGCTATGTTTTTGCTAAAGTGAAGTATAGTATAGAAGTAGTTTGCCGGTCATTCTTCATTCCTTCTGCACGTCCTTCTGCATTTGTTTTCCAGTGCCCTTTCCAGTGCCCTAAACATTGCCCTTTATAGTTTGATATAGGCCTACCTTTAGGCTATCTATCTTTATATTTCTGCCTACATTATCCAAATTGTCACTATCCAAGTATTGTCATCTGATCTCGGGCACTGCCATCAGTCATAGAGCAAACAGGTGCGCGCTCTGCAAAAACCTTGGGCAACTCTAAATATGAAGATCAGAGGATAACTTCTGTCCCTTGGTGATGTATAGATGATGCCAAACTATCTGTCCATTATTGCTCATTCAAATATGATCTTTTTGTGACGGAGCCATGAACACAAATGTCATATTTTCCTTTCCTAAACAACACTTTACGGTCAATATTACATTGATTGGAACATGAAATATATCAATTACTTTATGGTAGGCCTTTGTGTTTTTTCAGATGTTATGAAATAGGTTAGGTAGGCTATAGGCCCATGTTTTTTCTCACTTTTCTAAGCAGGCTAGTTAGCTCAATAGCAGTTTCACATCAAATCATGAAATATTAAAAAACATGTTAGTTGGTCACAGTCTCATGACACACCATAATTACATTAATACTTGTTTTAATCCCTTGTGCCAAAATCCAAGGTAAAAATATATTAAGAAGCCTCTGCCCAAATGAACTTAAAGGAGTAAGCTAACCAACAATCTGCCAACTAATGGTCACAAACACACCAGTATACTGCTGACAAATGGCCAATCGAACAGCAGTATACAGTATGCAGCATGTCATTGGGTTTATCAAGTGGGCACCCTCATTCACCGATGTTTCATTAAGTTAGGCCCACGACACCTCATGAAGGCTTAACAGTGAAACCAGCGTCCTGGAGACACTCCCCTCCATGCTGCCACCATAATAACACATTGCAATATCCAATATCCAAATACTTTTAACCAACCTAGGCATGGTCTAGGCTGGTTAGGTTGGTCCGTCCCGCGTACTGAACCATAGCCCTAGAAAACCCTAACCCTAACAGTCCGTCACAAACACAAAACAAATAAGACAGTTAGCTACCTTAGCTTGCACCCCAGGAAGTCTAACTCCTCCTAACCCACAACCATTCACTTGCTTGTTCTGCTGCCAGGGACATGGTTACCACCTGCCTTAGACTTCGACCACAAATGCCCAATTCAGAAAGAAAGCCAATAGCAGATCTGGCCACAAACCCATGTGCGCCGATTTCAATAGGCCTTAGTCATGCACTCCAACCTTGCTGGGCTGCCTCCTCTGCTATTTCAGTGTATTTTGCTCTTTTCAACTCATTGGCCTCTTCTACTCATAATAATATTACAACAAACGTTTCCACAGTGTGTAAACACATATAAGTCCTTGGGGTGGTGTTGGAATATAAGATTACAAAATAAGACATAGACAGATACGTACCTGAAACAGGGATGATGTGGAGGTCACAACAATATATGACAGTTGACATAAGTGATATTATATGATACAAAATACAAAATTGATACATATGGGGAGGAAACAGAAGGGGGCCGAGGCGTTCCATTTGCGGAATTTTGGCCCTGCTTCTTATTTTGGTCATCCTTTTTAGTTTGGCCCTGAAATTACATCCCTTAATGGAGTAGTATGGGTAAATCATAGATTTTTTGAATCCTTGGAGTCCTGAGAGTACTTTAGTTTCTGTCTTTTGTGTCTGTAATATTCTCTGATGCCACAGGGCATAAAGAAGGTGGAAAGTTTAGGCGGAAATGGTTGAAAATGTTGTGTTTTTGATGGCTCAAAGAGCTCCAGTGATCTCTGTGTTCATCAGAGGGCTCCACCAATGTGCTTGAATGAAAGCTTAGGATGTACTCTTTAAAACGATACCACACTCAATATTATACAACACTGATAAGTATCTTAACCATGGGTTCAACCAGGATATGCACCAGGTGTCTAAAATGCGATTTATTGTAGAGGGTGGTGTACTTCATTAGGTGATAACCACTAAAAAGCTACCAATCTCAGAGGTCTATCACATCAAAACATAAACTAGGGATGTGTAGGTATAAAAAAATCACAACTAGAATTTGCCCACCCAGATGGTACCGGTATGCTATATTTTGGGTCTTTGGCCCATGGACTATAACGGATTGTTGATGTTAATGTATGCTTCAGCAGCAGTCTATGGAAATTTCCCGATAGCTGTCGGCGCTGTGTTCATGAAAGCCCACTTGATCTCTTAACTGTTAATAACTAGTAGGCTAATAGCTTATGACAAATTGAAAGAATTATAGCGGGTGTTATGATGTGTAGGCTATTAATTTCTGCTGATGTAAGATTGATTGGAAGCTTTTTGAATGTGCACTGCTTTAGCCCTAGCTGTTCAAGAGGTAACCCAACATCTCCAACAAAAGGCTAATGGTCACATATTTCCATAGACTATTAATTACCCCCCTATGTCAGCTTCCACAATATTGGCAGGTTCAACCAATAACCGCTATTTAAATATTTAAAGATGTTATAAAGCTATCTACAAATGATTGGTCAGTTGACTGCAATTAAAGTTGCCCCTATCTATCTGGGTAGACAGTAAATACTCACTAAACAATCACTAATTTGTTTTTATTGCACTATTAAATGCATTTACAATGTTCAGTAGACCGAGTCATAGTCATTGCTAAGGAAGCTAGTTGTTTACGGCAACGATGTAGGATACCTCGCACGCACATACAGAGAGACAACAGCCCTCGGTCTCTTCAACATTGATAGGGAGTTGTCGGCGCTTTAAAAGGCGGGTCAAGTGATTATTGGCAGATTAAGGAACCAACAGACTCCTGGGGGTGTTGAACTTGCCTCCTGTGATTGACGCTGAGTTTATCAAACCAGAGATCTGAGGTCGCCCTTTTTAACCAATATTAAAGTTTCTAGGGAGGGAGAAGGGGTGCGAAGGTAACGTTTAATGAGACTCCATTGGGTTATAATCAGTGTCATGTCGGATTCATGTAAACTACAACATTGTAACAAAATGGCGTCTGTTTAGGTAACACGATCAAGCAGCAGCCCAGTAGTAGAGGTGAGTTATTTTGCTACCAGAGATATATGTTTGTGATTTGTGTCTCATTTATTGTGGTCGTAGGTTAATTGCCATGTTTACTTGTCGTCATAAATTTTCGGTAGTCATCTTGTCGGAAGTAGTCATAAACCATAGCACACAGCCTGGTGGCTTGATAGCGTCGCTGGAGGCTCTGTTGAGCGTCTGCCAGGGTGCTCTAACCGAGCTGGTGGACGTGGGCTTTGCGATCCGCTAACCAGCATGGTTGGCAGGTTTCTGAGCTTGATAGCTAACGGGTTAGCCTTCTAGCATGCCTCAAGATGCTGTACACACGGATGGCTAACGTTATGCTAATTTAGCTTTAGTCTTAACGGATTTGTCGACATACTTGAATTGTTAATAAACGTTAACAATTTGGAATGAAAATTAGATTGGACGAAGTCACTGGAGACTTTATTTACACCTTTAGTTTAGGAGTCAGTGTTGATGACGTTAAATTAACATTATCCCAACGCTACAATTAATGTTTAAGTGTGTTGGTGCACAATTAAGGTCACATTTTGAACATTATTTTCTTTTCATTGAGCTCTGCATCTATTGACAGGGTCGCTGTTATGTGAATAGCAGCTGTCCTTAGTTGTATCCAGGTTGGAAAAACGGCAACATCGTGTTCAGCAGTAGCCAAACCTTAACAGTTACGTTTAGTAAAATGGACAGCTATTTTAGCAGTCTGGTGTGAAGCCTTCTTCCCAGCTAGCTAACGTTACTGGAGTGTGGTGTGCGCTTTCCGTTCGACACGATATCCCAGTTAGATTTCCCAGCAAGCTTAAGTCGCGGAAAGCCAGGGCCAAGTTGCAATGTTTATTTATTCATGATCGTCGGTAGGTCCACTGTAGCCGAAGTTGGCTAACTGGCAGAAGAGCAATCTTGCGCAGGTCAGTTGCAAAACTCATCTGCCAATTAGCCGTGTAATTTTATTCACCACCGGCCATTAAGTCATTTGTGATGCTTAGTCGGTGATTTGTTGTTTAGACTCGTATGCGTGTGGACAAGTCTGGTGATCCAGCGCTTTTC
>NC_085011.1:92500-127500 GCF_963854185.1 Sardina pilchardus | reverse complement strand
GTTACATGAAATGAAAAACGAAACAGCAAGGGATCTTCAAATCAAAGTTCCGATATCTGTGCATTAGGCAGAAGGTCTACTGTCTAGATCTAAGTCCACGTCCTACTGTCCTATATCTATGCATTAGGCAGAAGGTCTACTGTCTAGATCTAAGTCCACGTCCTACTGTCCTATATCTATGCATTAGGCAGAAGGTCTACTGTCTAGATCTAAGTCCACGTCCTACTGTCCTATATCTATGCATTAGGCAGAAGGTCTACTGTCTATCTGTCCACGTCCTACTGTCCTATATCTGTGCATTAGGCAGAAGGGCTATTGTCTATCTGTCCACGTCCTACTGTCCTATATCTGTGCATTAGGCAGAAGGTCTACTGTCTATCTGTCCACGTCCTACTGTCCTATATCTGTGCATTAGGCAGAAGGTCTACTGTCTATCTGTCCACGTCCTACTGTCCTATATCTGTGCATTAGGCAGAAGGTCTACTGTCTAGATCTAAGTCCACGTTCTACTGTCCTATATCTGTGCATTAGGCAGAAGGTCTACTGTCTAGATCTAAGTCCACGTTCTACTGTCCTATATCTGTGCATTAGGCAGAAGGTCTACTGTCTATCTGTCCACGTCCTACTGTTGTCAAAACGACAGCGCAAAAGCGCATATCTCACGCTACACATATGCATTTCTTGTGCTAAATATTCGTCTATGGGTCATTCCATGCCAAACGTACAAATGTCCCCACTCGACCGTCACAGATTTGTCTGAAAAAAATCAAGGTTGTTAACACACTTCTTAATGTGTGGATTGATAACGGCCACAGAGATGTGAACACAGTATTGTGTGTGTGTGTGTGTGTGTGTGTGTGTGTGTGTGTGTGTGTGTGTGTGTGTGTGTGTGTGTGTGTGTGTGTGTGTGTGTGTGTGTGTGTGTGTGTGTGTGTGTGTGTGTGTGTGTGTGTGTGTGTGTGTGTGTGTGTGTGTGTGTGTGTGTGTGTGTGTGTGTGTGCGCGCAGTGAACGGTGAGAGAGAGTGTGTGTGTGTGTGTGTGTGTGCGCAGTGAACGGTGAGAGAGAGTGTGTGTGTGTGTGTGTGTGTGCGCGCAGTGAACGGTGAGAGAGTGTGTGTGTGTGTGTGTGTGTGTGTGCGCGCAGTGAACGGTGAGAGAGAGTGTGTGTGTGTGCGCAGTGAACGTTGTGTGTGTGTGTGTGTGTGTGTGGTGAGCGGTGAGAGAGATGGTCTTGGTGAAGGATTGAATATGAGAGTATGGCTGAAGTGGATTGATAACGGCCACAGAGATGTGAACAGTGTGTGTGTGTGTGTGTGTGTGTGTGTGTGTGTGTGTGTGTGTGTGTGTGTGTGTGTGTGTGTGTGTGTGTGTGTGTGTGTGTGTGTGTGTGGTCTTCCTCCAACAGCATTATCTGTCTGTAGCAGCTCACCTCTGGCCAGCAGATGCTGACAATGGAGCCATTTGGTAATCAAATCCTGGACCACATTCCCCTGTGCACACACACACACACACACACACACAAAGCAGCTTTGGTCTCCAGGCACGGAGAAAACAAGGGGGAGATTTGGGTGGAGGATTGACTGTTGCTAAGCGATGCATCTCATTGACACGAGGACATGATAGTGTGTGTGTGTGTGCGCATTTGTTCATGAGTGCGTTGTTAAAGGGATTATCCGGAGTAAAATGCACTTTAGATCAATTTACGGATGATTGGGAGTACATACGTTGAGTTGATATCAAATCATGTCATTCGGATGTGTTTTGAGAAAGTTCGATTACTGTTTTTAGCCAAAACTCGTTAGCCTGGAAGTGAACCGGGCATGTCCTTTCGCCGCTACAAAACGCTATTTTTATACCTCTTCTACTGTTCAAAAAAACATTACACTTATGTGGTAGTGAGTAGAGGGTCCCTAAAGCCAAACCGAAGTATCCCCAGGTCTTTATGATATGATTTGATGTCAACTCAACGTATACTCCCAATCATCCGTAAATTGATCTACAGTGCATTTTACTCTGGATAGTCCTTTTAATAAGGTGTGTGTGTGTGTGTGTGTGTGTGTGTGTGTGTGTGTGTGTGTGTGTGTGTGTGTGTGTGTGTGTGTGTGTGTGTGTGTGTGTGTGTGTGTGTGTGTGTGTGTGTGTGTGTGTGTGTGTACGCGGGGGCACTGGTCAGCTCACAGCTGCTGTTCCGTCTTTATCCAGCCAGTCGGGTTCACCCAGCAGAAAGCCCCCCCCCACAGAGCTATTGTCCAAGCACAGACGTGTGTGTGTGTGAGAAAAGCTGTGTGAGAGTGTGTGGAAAATAATGTGTGTGTGTGTGCGCGCGCGCATTTGCGTGTGTTTGAGAGAGAGTCATAGCAAAGCTGTGTGTGTGTGTGGGGGGGGGGAAGAGAACATAGACGAAGACATCACGGCTGAGTTTAAGACGGACAAAAAGTTGCAAAGTGTATGATTTAACGCAAACAGTGATGCACTCTGGGAAGTGTATGATTTAACGCAAACAGGGATGCACTCAAGGTAGTGTATGATTTCATGCAAGCAGTGATGCACTCTGGGAATTGTATGATTTAACGCAAACAGTGATGCGCTCAAGGTAGTGTATGATTTAACGCAAACAGGGATGCACTCAAGGTAGTGTATGATTTAACGCAAACAGTGATGCACTCTGGGAAGTGTATGATTTAACGCAAACAGTGATGCACTCTGGGAAGTGTATAGGCGTATGAGTTCGGACACGGCTGACTTCGGCTGGCTGCATACGTCAACGTGAGATTGAGTCTCACCGGGAGGGGCGAAAGTTTTAGACGCAGATGGTCCCGAACACAATTTTGCAAATTTGACAGACATGATTCGCGTGAGACCTCGTGGGATTTTGTGTGCATTATATCAGAGATTTATATTAAAATGAATAAAACAAATATATAAAACAAGTCGGTTGCAGGCTTTTGAAGGCAAATGCAGGGAATTGAGAAATTTGACTGCATACGTCTTCATCCCGCGAGTTTTGAGTGACGTGACACGGTTGCATTTTTGTGACATGTCTAACCAGCATGCACTGCATATTACGCAAATTACGTTTCTGTTTGCAGTCGACTGCAGCCGACTTGACGAGTAGGGTTGGGTACCGACCCCTGTACTTTTACCGGTACCGACCGAATCACGTCGGTATTACCGGGTATTGCTTCACGTGAAATTGAACGGTGCTAAATTTCGGTACTTTCATGTGCATCAGGAGCGGAGGGCGCCATCTGACGTCATGTCTGAGTGTAGGCTAACGTTATGTCAGTCTCAAAAACTAAAGTGAATAGGCTAACTTAATATGCACCATTTAAGCCTGCATGTATTGCACCAAGAGCAGGCATAAATGAATCAAAATAGTAGGCCTATCCCTGGTAAGAACTTAAAATAAAACTGAGAGTTGACGGAGTGCAATGAAATGCACCCATCTTCTGAATCGCGAGTGAGCTGGATCCATTCAAAACGGTAAAACAGGACTTTAAATAGTTCAAAGCATATGTGACAGAAATGTTTGAATGCTATTGAAATGTATCATGGCTAGATTATAATGATGTGTTAACAGCATTAATAATATATAGGCTATTTGCCAAATACTCGCTGTATTTGTGGTGACAACTTGCTCTAAGGATATTGACCGTAGCCTTTGCTTTTGCTGCGCTGCTCCAAGCAGTCAGCAGATAGATGGTCATAAAAAAAATAGAAACTATGTCCTAACCGCGATCCGAGCAAACATTAACGATACAATTCGTTTAATTTCATTGCTGTCAATTGTGACAGCAAGCAACGCGAGCAGCGCGATGTTTTGAGAGAACTTTTGTTGTTGGAATACTACGGTTTCTATTTTCTCTCTGTCGCTCGCTTTGCTCTGTTATTTTGAATGAGAAATATGACTCATTAAAACGGCATATTTAACGGATTCACTCCCCCCGATGCAATGCTATAATTTAATTATACACGTTGTAGGCCCACGCACAGTTTGCTGGGTAGCCTACACGTACAGTTAACCTGACAGACAGACTATGCGTAGCGTTTTCAAGGTGGAACAATGCGCTGCATCAAGACGCGTCTATAATAATTCACGATGGCATGGAATGTTTTATTAGTCAAAGGATAACCGAACGACCAAACTCGGCAGCCTACTACTCACGTTAGAAACTGACTGAAACGAAGTAATTTAAACAACATAACTGGTAAGGAGTGGATAATAATCTACCCAGATAGCAAAATGTATTTGGCCCGGATCCGCCAGGGATTCCCAAACTGTGGAACACCACCTGCTTCTAGGAGATAGCCTATGCGAGATGAAAAGGGCTATGGCGGAGAGGTGTTAAAAAACGAACTTTTAAAACATTTTGTAATTAATTAATGAATAAATGAATAACTTCTAAACCATTTGTAAACTCTATAGTAGCCTATGTTTTCATTAAAAAGGGGCGGTTTATTAAACATGATGCCTGGCATACCGCTGACCTAAACCTAAACCTTAAATTGCACAAAACAAAGATGGAAGGATTGCTTTTTTCATGAACATGGCCTAAAATAGCTAAATCATCACCCAATGGACTAATTATTTGTTCTATGTTTGGGTTTGATGGAGTCTGTACCGTCACACCGGTGTGTTTGGAATGTTGGAAAATTAACATTCTAAAGAATATCTGGGTTCATTGAATTCTACATAGAATTTTAGAACGTTGAATTGTTGCGGAATGGAATCTTGTGTTAGAATGTTCAAAACCCACCCTTTTAAAGGTTAAAAAAACTTCCACTATCCATTGTTCATGTTCATAGGCTACTTAAGAAATGAGAGGGGTTTGTATTGTGTTAAAAACATTCTCAATGTATAAATTTGATTTTGTGGAACTTGTAGTTGATACAAACAAGGTGTTACAGATTCAGTAAGGGTAAGGTACCGAAAAAAATACCGTTGAATACCGACACCGAACCTCAGGCACCGGCACCGGTACCGATATCGGTTCAAATGCGATAGGTACCCAACCCTATTGACGAGTCGAGTGAGCCTTATGGTTTAACGCAAACAGTGGTGCATTCTGGGAAGTGTATGGTTTAACGCAAACAGTGGTGCATTCTGGGAAGTGTATGATTTAACAAAACAGTGATGCATTCTGGGAAGTGTATGATTAAACGCAAACAGTGATGCATTCTGGGAAGTGTATGATTTAACACAAACAGTGATGCATTCTGGGAAGTGTATGATTGAATGCAAACAGTGGTGCATTCTGGGAAGTGTATGATTAAATGCAAATAGTGGTGCACTCGGAAGTGCATGATTAGGCTCATTCGGGCAACATCATGTTGTGGAGGGGCGCTGTGACCTCATGTTTGGGGGCATTGTGACCTCATGTTTGGGGCACTGTGACATCATGTTGTGGGAGCAATGGCATCATGTTATGGGGGCACTGTGACATCATCAGGGTTCATACGTTTTTAAAAAACCTGGAAAAGTTATGGAATTTGAAAATGCCAATTTCCAGGCCTGGAAAGGTTTTGGAAAACAAAAAACACCCCAAAAGTTTTGGAAAAGTCATGGAAATTTGCTTCATTCAATTCAACTCAGAAACATATCTCATTTGGGCAGGTCATGTCTCACACTTGCGTCACAACCGATTGGCAATTTTTTACGTTTTGAGAGCATTCCTTCTAGGTAAACATCCCGTTATCTCACGCGTCATATCTATTATTAATGTAGCACTAGTTGATGTGAGGTTTTGAGAAATATAAGGTCATGGAAATTTGTGAAAAAATCATGGAAAAGTCATGGAAAAGTTATGGAGATTCTCTGGTGGAAATGTGTATGAACCCTGCATCATGTTATGGGAGGCACTGTGACGTCATGTTGGGGGGCATCATGACACGCAGCCTGTTCAATGATCTTCGCTGTTCTTTTTTAAACAGAAGTCTACACACAGTGGTATTTTAAAGGTGAATGTGATTTTCATATGCAAAATTATTGTCAGTGTTGGAAACTTTGTCACACACACACACACACACTCTCTCTCTCTCTCTCTCTCTCTCTCTCTCTCTCTCTCTCTCTCTCTCTCTCTCTCTCTCTCTCCAGGGTGTCCGCGGGGTCTTAAAAAGTCTAAAATGACACATTTTCATTTTTAGTCTAAAATATAGAGATATTTTGCACTGTAAGTCTAAAATTGAGTTTGAGTAATTTAAGACCTCCATGTTAATGCAAAATATCGACAAAGGATTAATGTTTTTTTGTTTTGTTTTATGTCCTTTTCCATGCCGTTCTGTTTTTTTATTTTTCTGTTATGGTGGCAGTTATGGTCCGTGTAGTTCTACATGACCTGTTGCTGTTAGTGGAACGTAATAATAAAACTACAGATGTGAAACGGAAATGTACTGTCGTCACAGGATGCAGGATGATGACAGGATGTCAATTGCAATCTGGCTTGTTGTTTCTTTTTTTTAATACTTCGTGAAGGTCTTAAATTTAACCCATGATGGTCTGAAAAAGGTCTAAAAAAGTCTAAAATTGCACTTGTTAAAACCTGCAGACACCCTGTCTCTCTCTCTCTCTCTTGCTCTCTCTCCCACAGACACACACACACACACACATACTCGCTCTCTCTTGCTCTCTCTTGCTCTCTCTCTCTCCCCCACAGACACACACACACACACACACACATTGACTCACACTCACACTCAAATGCACACACACACAGTATATTTTAGGGCTGTCACTTTTTGTTTGTGAAATATCCTAATTCGAGCTATAAATAAATAAACTGATCGCTTTTTAAAGTGCCACGTGTAGCGTATTTTTTACGGTCTATGATTAGATAATTTGTTCATTATCATACATATATATATATATATATATATTATATGGATGAGATTAATATTATATACTGTATTACGATGATGATTAGATAGTTTGTTTTGTATTTAATCATCCACTAGTGGGCGCTCCAAGCGTATTGTAGCGTAGGCCCATGACCAAACCTATTCATGACCAAGCGTATCGTAGCGTAGGCCCATGACCAAGCCTATTGTAGCGTAGGCCCATGACCAAACCAAGCGAGGAATTGACCGATCCCAAGCCCCTCCCCTTTTCACTATGTCACAATGAGGACTTTAGAAGACCTCGGCAGACCTCGGACAACCTAGGACAATTTTCAGAATCCACCTACTGTTTGAGGATGCCGGTTAATGCAAATGTTATGCTTCTTTTGCGAGGTGCCTAAATAACTAAGAGTTCAAAATGGTTGAATGAGATGCCTTGGCCTGGAAAGTGACCGCCTATTCCATACCTGGGTATACTTGTAGAAGTGACAGCCTATTCGATACCTGGGTATATACTTGTAGAAGTGACAGCCTATTCGATACCTGGGTTGTGTGAAAAAACAATGTTAACCACACATAGCCTGCTACTATTTTGCAGTAAGAAATCTGAGTTTGTGCAAAAATGTTCCCGCTATTCGTGTCCATGACTAATAAAAAAAGATATAAGCATACCCTAACTAAACCATGGTTTCCATAGTTGAAACGACACTGGACAACCTGAGCCTGTGCAATAAATTAACGTTAACTTGCATACGGTAGCCTAGGTAACATAACCGTGCAGGAACTCAACTCCCGCACTTGTGTCAGACAACGATTGGGGCAAAAAACAAAAATACACCTTCAAGCGTGTATCTCTTTAACACACAACAAGAATACAATCAGCGCTTAGGCAGTGTTGGGGAGTAACGCATTACATGTAATTGAGTTACGTAATTTAATTACAAAATAAATATAACAGTAATATATTACAGTTACTGTAGAAAAATGTGTAATTCAATTACAGGTCCTTTTGAATTTTTTCAAAATTACAATTTGAATTACATCTCAATATTGTCAGCTAAACCTGGCAAAGAATATTGTATGTAAAAAGAACTGTTTCCCTCCACAGCCATAGTTTGATACGGGACCTTCTGATATGCTCTATCACGTCTACAGCGCCATCAACGTAGGCCTACATGCCTGCTTGTAAACGTGTTATGATTATCATTATATTATCCTCACAAAAAATGTGATGCTAATTCATGTATTGAATGCCCTTGCTGCCTTGTGCGCTTGTATAGAACTGCTCGGCAGGCTGTAGACCAAGGCCGAAATCTTCGCATGGATTTGGGGACTATATATATCATAAAAAAATCGGAAAAGTAATCAAAAAGTAATCAAAAGTAATTAGTTACATTACTCAGAAAAAGTAATTCAAATAGTTACACTACTATTACAATTTAGACAGGGTAACTTGTAACTGTAACACATTACATTTCTAAAGTAACCTACCCAACACTGCGCTTAGGCATAGGCTACCTTGCCGTGTTGACTTGGCATAGAAGGCTGCTTATAAAGCTAACGACAGCTATTCCCACAGCCTAGCCCGCATATTGCATATTGCATCTTTGATGTCTGGACGAAGGATACCTTAGCTTGTCCTATCAAATAATGTGCTGGAAAAAAATATGCCTCTGTATAGGCAGTCTCGGAGTCGCCGATGTTAGGCTACTACTGTACATTGCCCTGGTTTAAGTAGGCCTATAGCCAACGGGCACTGCCTACAAAATTAAGTCTGCAATGTTGAGCTCTGCCTGCCATGCAGGTAGGCTATGTTGTGCATGGTTCAAACTCTGATAGTGATTTCTTTTCAGTGCAGTTTATTCTAATTCGAACTCTTCCTAACAACATAGCCTACAGCAGCCATCCAATAATAAGTATAAGCCTACCGAAGCGAGCTATCTCTCCACCTCCTGTCAGATATAGCCTCTCCCAAGTTTAGATGGGCACTTGGATTTGAGCAGCATTGGTTCCGTACTTCAATTAATCCTCGAAATATGTTTGATATTTCATTATATACACGTCAAGACCATGTTCACGCTGACTTCTTTATTGAATCTTCACATCTGCAGACTGCAGTAAACAACCTGCCCGTGATAACATGCTAATAGTTTATCACCAGTTATCATGCACCCTGTTACATCCGTAACATTAACACCTGAACGATTTGCCCTCAATTTGTGCCGTTCTGCCTCCTCGTTGACATCGTGAATCTTCTTCTGTTGCCTACTGAATGCCTTTCTGGCCTCTCATTTTTGAAGCAATAATATTTGACGCCCAGAAATCATCCAGCACACAGCACACTTGACTAAATGGCATTGGTGTCCCCATAGATATATATATGTCTATTGGTGTCCCCATGCTGAACACGCGTTCTCTCGCTCTCTCCCGACCAAGTTTGTCCGAGGTAGCAACAGTAGCTATGGGACTGACAATGGGAGGCGGGGCTTGGGATCGGTCAATTGCCACCCTGTTTTATTTTGAAAGCGGAAGATAACGCACAGAGCAGCCAACCTGAGCGGACAGTTACGATTCATCTAAAAAGTGATGTCATTGGGTTCAACACCGTAGATAGTGATGTCTGGAGGTATGTTGGGTTCTACACCGTAGATTTACTTACACATCCTCGACATCCAATCTTCGCACTCACCTGTCGAGTTACCATCCAAATGAGGCAGCAAAATTACTCATCATTAAATGTGAGAGGGTCTGAGACTGCAGTATTTCAGAAATCTTTTCCAAATCTTTGCAAAACCGTAGGCCCTACAGTATAAGCAGGGCTGAAGTTGTCAAGTGTGTTTGTGGCGCGTTGCTTGTGCCGTGCTTCGTGTTGTTTTCTTTCAGACAGACTATGGCTTATGTACTAGGGCTGTCAACGAATATTCTATATTCGAATTTAAACCGTTATGCACAGAGAGCGTGAGGGTGCGGGTGAGAGAGACAAAGTGTGAGTGCGAGAGAGCGAGAGTGAGGTCTGCGGTCTTGACCTTGATTTACTTGGTTTTGATTAGGCAATACGTTGTCAAATATGTTTATACTTAAATGAACTACCTATTACAAAGTAATGTCTCTTTGTATTAATTTGTCCTGTTATTGACGTAATGCGCATCATTGACAAAATGCTCAACCAGATATTCGATAGTCGAATCTATCTGTTTTTTTTAGAGTGAATAGTCGAACGTCATTTTTCAGCAATTTTGACACCCCTATTATGTACTGTTTATTTACAAGGAGAGGTGCATATAATCATATATATTGCCCTAGTATATACAGTACACACACACACACACACACACACACACACACACACACACACACACACACACACACACACACACACACACACACACACACACACACACACACACACCGTGTGTACAGGCTGGCAGGCAAATATAGTAGGTCAGGCAGACAATAGAACTGAACACCACTGTACTAAAACTCACACACTTGGGGTGGGCGATATATATCGTTTGCAATATTATCGAGATTGTTGTTGAAATTGACATTATCAAGTATTTAAATTACTTGGGGGGAGGAGGGGCACACTCGAAATCACGCATTGAAATCCCACACATTCACTAAAGCAGGAGGAGTGCAACAGAAGTGAGAAGCCACTGGCTGCAGCAGAGCAAGTCACATGATCACGGTGCACGTTGTCATACGCACGCCTAATGTTTATGTTGTGCGGCTACTTTGTTCAAGTGGCATTGATAAGTTAAACAGGCATTTTTCCCTACATGGTAACGTTGTTATATGGAAAGAAAACATTATCCTTGAGTATTTAATAGTCAGTTGTAAAGAAAGACAATGGACACCCGCCCCTCGACACGCACATTCACAATCGTGAAATCAATGACACATAGAAGACAACTAGCTAAATTATAATAAAATCCAGTTAGCATCATAGCATACTGCACACATTTTATTAAAACTCTTGCATCCAAGTTGACTGATCATCTCAATGTTTTCCAACTCCAAGACTCAAAAGGGCCTGTTCCAAGGAGAAAAAGAACTAGCCTACCTTGAAACTAAAACACACGTGGGGAAGCTAGCCAACTAATGCTATGCTACTTTGTTTACAATATTTTGAGACTTCTGACTGCTGAATTAAAGAGGCGGAGTTGTAACATGAATAGTCATGAATGTCATAAATATCAGAAATGTCATTATGTAGAATATATAAAGCATTATATATATATATATATATATATATATATATATATATATAGCCTATATATGAATCTTTATAAAGAATATGCATATTCCTTATATATTGTGTTTCAAGCTTTTTCTACACCTTACTGTTATAAAATCATTCACAT
Organism: Sardina pilchardus; assembly: GCF_963854185.1. NCBI lineage: Eukaryota > Metazoa > Chordata > Actinopteri > Clupeiformes > Clupeidae > Sardina > Sardina pilchardus. Next base: position 116,301 of record NC_085011.1, on the reverse strand, counting down.
TATATGAAAGGAGAGCGATAAAAGGTGACCTTTTGGCGTTAAAGGCGATGCAATGAAAAATGTGGGTGCACCTAAGTTCTGTGCTGGTGCACCTAAAAAAAAAAAAGCTAGGCGCACCAGTGCAACCAACTCAAAAAGTTAGTCTGGAGCCCTGTTCAGAGTTTCCCTTGGGAAATTTGTTAGCCCTATCCATCTATTCTAATGTAGCTGGTTAGACTTCATCATTACCGTACGCAAGTGGGGGCAGAATTACAAAAAAAAAACATGTTTTAAAAGGATATATTTTTATATATGCTCGGTGCTTCTGGTGCTCTCCAGACGGCCTAGCGCCGTCTTCGGTTGGTCTGATAGCTAGGCTAGCTGTGCGTCTTCATTGCCCTGGGACTTCTCTCAGCCGTCAGACTTGAGTGCAGTCGATTGGACTAAGTTGACGTGGACTTTTCTGTTTTTTGTTTGTTTTATTATTTATTTAAACACACACACACAAACACACATTTATTTACTCACTCACTTACACGCACGCACACACACACACAGACAGTCACTCTCTCATTTTCACACACACACACACACTGGTTTGATATGATCTTTTACAGCAAACTCTTGCCTCTTAAACACTTTCTCACAGATATACACACACACACACACACACACACACATACATACATACACACACACACACACACACACACTCTCTCTCATGGAACATTCTGTGAAGATATTGCCTGTGTGTGGGAGAGACAGGGCAAGGTTGATCTGGCTGCAGATAGGTCCACTATGTGTATGTGTGTTGTGTGTGAATGTTCGTCTGCGTGTGTGTGTTTTGGGTGTGGTAAGTGTGTTATTCATTATTGGTGTGAATTCCTGTCCATTTCCTGGTTGTGGGCAGAGGGCTAACACACACACACACACACACACACACACACACACACACACACACACACACACACACACACACACTCTCTCTCTGTTGACGGCCACTATCCCTGCGCCTGTTTTGCATAGTAACCTGCCAGTTGGTTGCGTGAAGCAGACAACTCCCCCAGGAACTGTGTGTGCGAGTGTGTGTGAGTGTGTAGACACAGAGAGAGAAAAAGTGACCGTACAGAAAAACTCAAAACACACACACACACGCACACAAACGGTCAATGTCTCCCCCTGGTGGCTGATTATGTTCCTGTAGCTTTTGTTTGATTTGCTCATTTCAAATTCCAACTCTGGAGAGTCAATTCAGAGTGTTGTCAGAAAGCCATGATGGCAACACACCAACTGTTACACGATGTACACCAAGGATTAGCCTGTTTATATTAAGTAAACACCTATTACACTTGGTTGCAGTAGCCTGTAGGGTGGTGGTAGTGTAGTGGTTAAGGAGCTGGGCTGGTGTGCAGTAGCCTGTAGGGTGGTGGTAGTGTAGTGGTCCAATGGATCATACCGTTCACTAGTGGTGGGGGAAAAAATCGATTCTGTTCAGTATCGCGATATTTTGTGCATGCAATTATATCGATACGAGTAGCTCAAAGTATCGCAATACTTAATTATATAATTTAATTATCTATTTTACTTTTATTTGAGGCGAGTTTACTCAGGGTTTACTCTGATCACATTAAATATGCTAGATAGATAGATACTTTATAGATCCCCAAGGGGGAAATTCAAGATATTACGCTCACAAGGTGGTGTTTTATTGTGCATTTAACGGCAATTTAAAATCGAAAGTGTGGGTGTGTTTTGGTTTTCAACAAAAAGCAAATAGTAAGGACCTTGATATGCACCATGCCATGACAAAGTGAGTTGAACAGTGTTATTTTTTGTAATGCCTTCGAACGATATGAGAGACATGAATAGCAATATATCGCAGAATCGAATCGCAATACTTGTTGTATCGCAATATGTTTAGAATCGCAATAACATCGGATTGTGGCCCAAATATCGCAATAGTATCGAATTGTCATTCTTTTGCCAATTCCCACCCCTACCGTTCACATGTTTTTCATCCTTGATGTAAGAAGTAAGCATATTTATTCCCTGCACAACGTGCAAACTAGATCCGCTGTGGTCGATCTTCAGTGTGTTAGCTGGTTGTATGTCTCTACATGTGCACTCTGCAGGCAGATAATAATCATCCAAATGGCACTGCTTCCATCTAGGGGTTCGGATCGCTAGTACAGTCTGTTTACAAGCCTGAAACTCTGCCAGATCGTTCCCAAGCTCACCCATGAGCCCTCCCCATTGAAAAATGCAATTGTCAATGGCAGTCAACGTATGTGTCTAAATTGACGTTTAAAGACGTCAATGGCAGTTAATGAGTTAAGGAGCTGGGCTAACGTGCAGTAGCCTGTAGGGTGGTGGTAGTGTAGTGGTTAAGGAGCTGGGCTAGTGTCCAGTAGCCTGTAGGGTGGTGGTAGTGTAGTGGTTAAGGAGCTGGGCTGGTGTGCAGTAGCCTGTAGGATGGTGGTAGTGTAGTGGTTAAGGAGCTGGGCTAGTGTGCAGTAGCCTGAAGTGTTGTAGGATTAATTAGGGCTGACCGATATGGCTAAAAAATGACTCTCCACTCTCTAGGTGTGTGATGATGTGGGGCTATTTTAATTCCAAAGGCCAAGGGAACTTTATCAGGATGCATAGTATCCTGGATCCATGAAATCATAGGCCTTTTAAAGTAATAATCTGCCTCTTTGGGAATTCAACATAGGGGTGTGTATACTTATGGCCCCTTTATTTTAAGAAAAAGCGTTTATTTATCTATATTATTCATTTACAAATAACTGTGATAAGAATATGAATAAATAAGGCATTTAACTCTTGGCGTATGTGTGTGTGTTCAGTTTTGTTAACTCTTGGTGTGTGTGTGTTCAGTTTTGTTAACTCTTGGCGTGTGTGTTCAGGTTTGTTAACTCTTGGTGTGTGTGTGTGTCTGTTCAGTGTTGTTAACTCTTGGCGTGTGTGTGTGTTCAGTTTTGTTAACTCTTGGCGTGTGTGTTCAGGTTCGTTAACTCTTGGTGTGTGTGTGTGTTCAGTTTTGTTAACTCTTGGTGTGTGTGTGTGTTCAGTTTTGTTAACTCTTGGTGTGTGTGCATGTGTGTTCAGTTTTGTTAACTCTTGGCGTGTGTGTTCAGGTTTGTTAACTCTTGGCGTGTGTGTGTGTGTGTTCAGTTTTGTTAACTCTTGGCGTGTGTGTGTGTTCAGTTTTGTTAACTCTTGGTGTGTGAGTGTGTGTTCAGTTTTGTTAACTCTTGGCGTGTGTGTTCAGTTTTGTTAACTCTTGGTGTGTGTGTTCAGTTTTGTTAACTCGGTGGGTGTGTGTGTGTTCAGTTTTGTTAACTCTTGGTGTGTGTGTGTGTGTTCAGTGTTGTTAACTCTTGGTGTGTGTGTGTGTGTTCAGTTTTGTTAACTCTTGGCGTGTGTGTTCAGGTTTGTTAACTCTTGGTGTGTGTGTGTCTGTTCAGTGTTGTTAACTCTTGGTGTGTGTGTGTTCAGTTTTGTTAACTCTTGGCGTGTGTGTTCAGGTTTGTTAACTCTTTGTGTGTGTGTGTGTGTGTGTGTGTGTGTGTGTGTGTTAGGGCTGCACGATAATGGCCAAAATGATTATCACGATTATTTTGAGCAATATTGATATCATTATTAATTATCACGATTATTTGTTGATTTCAACCAAAACAAATTTTATTGTCATAGGCATATTATAACTTATTATAATTATTATTATAATTATTATTATTATTATTTATTATTATTATTTTATTAAATAACATTTAAATAGCCTACCTTGGAACACCAGAGTATTATATTATATCTATATAATATTATATATAATAAGATATATAAAAAGAGAAAATCTTTAATTTCTGATATTCATAACGGCACACTTTATGCAGATTATAGCCTATAGCCTATTATAGCCTGTTCATATACAACTCCACCTCTTTAATTCAGCTGTCTGGCTGAAGCCTCAAACAATTGTAAACAAAATAGGCTATAGTTGGCTAGCTTCTCTACTGGTTGGACTGCTCCGTTTCCCCACGTGTCTTTAAGTTTCAAGGTAGGCTAACACTTGTTCTCCTTGGGACAGGCCCTTTTGAGTTTTTGAGTTGGAAAACATTGGCATTGAGATGCAAGAGTTTTAATCAAATCTGTGCAGCATGCTAATTATTTATGCTAAACGGATTTTAAAAATGATTTAGCTAGTCTTCTATGCGTCATTGCTTTCACAATTGTGAATGTTTTATTTGGATTAAAATGTGCATGTCGAGGGTCGGGTGTCCATTGAGTGCGCACGAGAGGGAGAGGGAGAGCGAGAGAAAGCGGGCCATGGCGAGGGGGTTTACTTTTAAAGGCCTACTGTTTGGTAAAGTTGCACGCATAGTCTACAATGAAAACTTGCGAAATATATAGCCTATGCTTTCACCCGAGCAGCGTCAGGTGCAACATTGCGACATAGATTTTTTTTCAGTCGCACTCTAAAAGTTGGTCCCTGAGTAGGCAAAGTTTCCAGGGATGATCTCGTTTAAATGGAGACGCGGTGAGCACGGAGGGGGTGTGTGCGTGTGTGTGCGTGTGTGCGTGTGTGCGCGTGTGTGCGTGTGTGTGTGTGTGTGTGTGTGTGTGTGTGTGTGTGTGTGTGTGTGTGTGTGTGTGTGTGTGTGTGTGTGTGTGTGTGTGTGTGTGTGTGTGTGTGTGTGTGTGTGTGTGTGTGTGTGTGTGTGTGAGTGTGTGAGAGAGAGAGAGAGACGCGCGAGTGACATAGAGAAAGGAGGAAAGGGAAATGCAGCGAATACGATGCGTGTTTTTAATAGCGTTAAAAAATAAATTAATAACGAAACGCAATATGTGGTGGCCGGCGTTGAATCTGTGGCGCACGGCCACGAATTAGTCTATGTGTGGGAAACACTGCGACTGCTACCTGTTGTGGAAGGCTATGTTCACCACGTTACTTTATCCTCTGTGACTAGTGTCTACATCTAGAAACTAAACTGCGCGGTGCAGCGTTCTGGATGGAATGACGCATATTAAATATCGCTCGATCACGCGAATTTGATCGTGGGAAGCCAATATCGTGATCGTGATTAAAATTCGATATATTGTGCAGCCCTAGTGTGTGTGTGTGTGTGTGTGTGTGTGTGTGTTCAGTTTTGTTAACTCTTGGTGTGTGCGTGTGTGTTCAGTTTTGTTAACTCTTGGCGTGTGTGTTCAGGTTTGTTAACTCTTGGTGTGTGTGTGTGTGTCTGTTCAGTTTTGTTAACTCTTGGTGTGTGCGTGTGTGTTCAGTTTTGTTAACTATTGGCGTGTGTGTTCAGTTTTGTTAACTCTTGGTGTGTGTGTGTGCGTTTGTGTTCAGTTTTGTTAACTCTTGGTGTGTGTGTGTGTTCAGTTTTGTTAACTCTTGGTGTGTGTGTGTGTTCAGTTTTGTTAACTCTTGGTGTGTGTGTGTTCAGTTTTGTTAACTCTTGAGGTGTGTGTGTGTGTTCAGCTTTGTTCAGTGACGCATATTAAATATCGCTCGATCACGCGAATTTGATCGTGGGAAGCCAATATCGTGATCGTGATTAAAATTCGATATATTGTGCAGCCCTAGTGTGTGTGTGTGTGTGTGTGTGTGTGTGTGTTCAGTTTTGTTAACTCTTGGTGTGTGCGTGTGTGTTCAGTTTTGTTAACTCTTGGCGTGTGTGTTCAGGTTTGTTAACTCTTGGTGTGTGTGTGTGTGTCTGTTCAGTTTTGTTAACTCTTGGTGTGTGCGTGTGTGTTCAGTTTTGTTAACTATTGGCGTGTGTGTTCAGTTTTGTTAACTCTTGGTGTGTGTGTGTGCGTTTGTGTTCAGTTTTGTTAACTCTTGGTGTGTGTGTGTGTTCAGTTTTGTTAACTCTTGGTGTGTGTGTGTGTTCAGTTTTGTTAACTCTTGGTGTGTGTGTGTTCAGTTTTGTTAACTCTTGAGGTGTGTGTGTGTGTTCAGTTTTGTTAACTCTTGGTGTGTGTGTGTTCTCAGTTTTGTTAACTCTTGGTGTGTGTGTGTGTGTGTTCAGTTTTGTCAACTATTGGCTTGTGTGTTCAGTTTTTTTAACTCTTGGCGTATGTGTGTGTTCAGTTTTGTTAACTCTTGGTGTGCGTGTGTGTGTCCAGTTTTGTTTACTCTGTGTGTGTGTTCAGTTTTGTTAACTCTTGGTGTGTGTGTGTGCGTTCAGTTTTGTTAACTCTTGGTGTGTGTGCGCGCGTTCAGTTTTGTTAACTCTTGGTGTGTGTGTGTGTGTGTGTGTGTGTGTGTGTGTGTGTGTGTTCCCCTCAGGTGCGGGCTGACCCCATCCCCATCTGCAGCTTCTGTCTGGGCACCAGAGAGTCCAACCGAGACAAGAGGCCCGAGGAGCTACTGTCCTGCGCTGACTGTGGAAGCAGTGGTGAGACCACACACACACACACACACACACACACACACACACACACACACACACACTGTCCTGCGCTGACTGTGGAAGCAGCGGTGAGACCACACACACACACACACACACACACACACACACACACACACACACACACACTGTCCTGCGCTGACTGTGGAAGCAGTGGTGAGACCACACACACACACACACACACACACACACACTGTCCTGCGCTGACTGTGGAAGCAGCGGTGAGACCACACACACACACAGACACACACACACACACACACACACACACACACACACACACACACACACACACACACACTGTCCTGCGCTGACTGTGGAAGCAGTGGTGAGACCACACACACACACACACACACACACACACACACACACACACTGTCCTGCGCTGACTGTGGAAGCAGCGGTGAGACCACACACACACACACACACACACACACACACACACACACACACACACACACACTGTCCTGCGCTGACTGGAAGCAGCGGTGAGACCACACACACACACACACACACACACACACACACACACACACACTGTCCTGCGCTGACTGTGGAAGCAGCGGTGAGACCACACACACACACACACACACACACACACACACACACACACACACACACACACACACACACTGTCCTGCGCTGACTGGAAGCAGCGGTGAGACCACACACACATACACACACACACACACACACACACACACACACACACACACACACACACACACACACACACTGTCCTGCGCTGACTGTGGAAGCAGTGGTGAGACCACACACACACACACACATAAATAGGGGGTCAAAAGCAAAACGATTAGTCGACTAAAAAAGTTGTCGTCGACTAATTTTCATAATCCATTAGTTCGATTATGTCGATTAATCGCGGCAGCACTAGATTTAATGTGAACGTAGCTAAGGCTACATAAAAAGACGCAGTGGCTATATGATACAGCGCACATTTGCGATGAAAATGTTCAGCCTTTTTAAAGCAGATGTAGCCTACACTGAATCGTGGTTAAATACATCATTTAGACAACAGAATCAGTAGGATACCATTTTTGTTTCATAGAAGTCTACCAGGCCTATGTCAAATGCAGGCTCGTGCAGGTGAAGATGGGAGGAATTTAACGCACAGTTTCCACACCGTGTTTAGCCTATCAACAGTGATAATAATAATATTTGAAATGAACACGGTATATGTTATAGTCAACATTTTTATCATGGTTTACCGTTTCACCGGTAATCGTTACATAGGCATGTGTGCGAGCATTTTGATTTTTATACTCGCACTAATATATTTTTACTCGCATTTGCGACGACCTGCTCGCAGTGTACAGCCCTGCCCCTACCCTATTTTAGGTAGGGGTCACCATGAAAACCTCTCCGCGTCTTGGTCGGGAGAGTGGCCACATACACCGAAAGCATCGGTCGCGTCATACGACTCCCGTAAAATTTCTGACAAGCCAGACTTTTTGTCGGGCTGTTTTAGAACGTCGTGAACGACAAATCGCAAGTCGTGAAGCATGTCACATTATAAGATTCACTCCGCGTTTGATGTCGTGCCCGACCATTTGAAATCGGATACGACGCTGTAAACTTGTCGGTCGCGATAAATTCGGGCCAAAATTGTGTAATCTGACCAGGCCATAGTAGAGACCCAAGGCTAGTGTGCACTAATATGGGGCAGAGTTGGCGCCCCCTGCTGAAAGAAGGAAACACTAATAGAAGGGGCAGAGTTGGTGTAGGTCTGACAGGGTCCTGACAGTGCACAGATCTGAGCTGAAAGCCTAGTTTTACAGATGTAGCACATAACTGGGATGTAATGATTACTGGTGTAATGGTAAACCATGATAAAAATGTTCACAATTACCGTGTTCATTTCAAATATCATTATTATCACGGTTGATTATCACGGTGTGGAAAACGTGTTAAATTCCTCCCAGCTTCATCCAAGCCTGGTAGGCTACTATGAAACAACTGGTACCCTACTGATTCTGTTGTCTAATTGATGGATTTAACCACGGTTCGGATTAGGCTACACCTGCTTTTAAAAGCGGAACATTTCACCGCAAACGTGCGCTGTATCATGTAGCCACTCCATTACATGTTCACATGAAATCCATTCCACTAAGGTTTTATTTTGAGCGCTCGTTGTCACTTATTGGATATCAGATATACCAAACTCCATGGTCATGGTAGAGTAACACCTAGCCAATTAAACATGACCAAGGGCAAAGTGAACTCGACAACACACAATGCCATGCCACGGTAACCAGAGGAGGCTCGTCCATTGAGGGAAGGGAGGACAATCCTCCCTAAACTTTTCAGGGAAATTAAAATAATAAAATATACATGCATTTAACCAACTCCCTAATTAAAACAACATGGAACTAATTGCTTTTCAAACGCAATGTTACTGAAATAAGTCAAATTTCTGAAAGCGACCCCTACCGGAATCGTAAATTACTGCAAGGAGGATCTTCCTCCTCAAGACCCCCATTAGCTCCCATTATAAACGCTCCGGTCCCTGGCAGCTCGTGAATAACATGGGAGTGAATGGTGCAAGGTAGGAAGATCCTCCGCGGAAGTGCCTTCATTAATGAACCAATCAGTGGAGCTGATCGTGCTGCCAATATCCAATCAGAAATGCAGGATAACTATACGTGTCAGAAGTTGTCATGCTGCAGGAAAAACAAGCAAGGGGACCGAAAATGAACTATTCTTCATTTCAGTTGCTTAGTTGTGGATAAATAAAACCTTTTTTTTGAGCATTCAACATTGTGTCACTCACTGGACTTACAAACAGGGTCAGAAAGGCAGAAAGACGTTGCATATGTAACTCCAATGGTAGCAGCTAGCTAGGGTAAGTCTGTCAGTTAACATTTAACGAAAACAAAGGAGATGGCAATGAAATTACATGTTGCCTTGTACCTAGTAAAACGAACGTCTGAATGAAAATATTTCAGTAGTTATTTAGGTCTAATTTAGTTGAAAACGGATTTAAGCTAATTTTTAACAAGATTAGCTTAGCAAGCGTTGAATGGTAAACGTCACTATCTGAACGTCTTGATATGGCAACAAGAAAGACACTATCAAATCTTGAAATCTTGAACCTCGATGAGCATATTTAGGGGCTGTTGTCTACTTACTGAATATTTTTTTAAGACTAGCCTACATGTCATGTCTGTTTTATGGTTTTGGATTAGATCATGACTCTACAAATGTTTTGGGTGCTACCACCTGAATCCTTTGGGTTAGATCATGACTGTACAAATGTTTTGGGTGCTACCACCTGAATCCTTTGGGTTAGATCATGACTGTACAAATGTTTTGGGTGCTACCACCTGAATCCTTTGGGTTAGATCATGACTGTACAAATGTTTTGGGTGCTACCACCTGAATCCTTTGCTTTAGAGGTTTATTTGCCACTTCTACAGAGCTGCTCACAATTCACGTCACCATTTGGCTGAAAACTTTTTACTCAGAACTCTAGGATCCTTATCAAGACAACAAAATTCTGAGCACAGTGCATGCATTATTACAGTACTGCAGTAGAGGGGTATAAAACAGTAAAGGATACTAAATGTATGCTAACACTGAACCAAGCTGGGGTACAAATAGTTTTGTATTTTATTAATTCCAGTTTACTTACTTTGGTATTAAATCATATCCATAACTAGTCTGGTTCTCACCATACTAAACTCAATCATTAGTCTGGCGAGGCTGCGCTTTGTTTCTACTGCACTTCGCGTCGCTTAAGTTTAGTTTTCGGCGCGTCACCGGCCAATAGCGTGCCAGGACTATAGTATGGCCGTTCCTGATTGAAGCCAAAAGTTCTGGCAGTAAACCGCGAAAATAGATCTGCTGGTATCCAGCCTGAGCTGCCGGGCGAAATTCAAATTCCCCGGAAGTTCAGGCAGGGTTCACCCAGCCTAATCCATAACCATAATGTGGGCTTAACAACCCGCCTCTCTGCAAGGCCCCATTTACCTCTTATCAAATGAACAACAACCACCCCCAGGCGCACACCTTCCTCCTCTACTTCTAAAATCACCAGCCGCCACTGATGGTAACCTACCTAAATCATAGAAGTTAGCATTGCAAGACACTTATCTTTTCTATGATACCAGAAATATTTCTTTACCTTGTTAGTTTTTTGAACATTCATTTTATTTAATGAAGCATATCCTTGAACTATGCATGACTATTTTCCTAAAACCAAATGAAACTTAATTACTTTCACATACTTCTTAAAGTTATAGGCACTCAATTAGACCTACACACCACCCCTGTAATGTCATTAAAGACGAGTGTAATGATTAAGGGTGTCATCGATCGAAATTACATCTCAATCTTGAACTTTGAACTCAAAAGTAGAATCGATGATGCAGCCACGCCCCCAATGTCACGTCCACCACGTCATGCCCAAGACGCAAAACAACACGCATGTTAAGCTGCAAAACAACACGCATGTTAAGCTGCAGCATCAACACTCCTCTCATTTTAGGCTGCAGCCAGTTAAAACAACACGCATGTTAAGCTGCAGCATCAACACTCCTCTCATTTTAGGCTGCAGCCAGTTAAAACAACACGCATGTTAAGCTGCAGCATCAACACTCCTCTCATGCCCAAGACGCAAAACAACACGCATGTTAAACTGCAGCATCAACACGCATGTTAAACTGCAGCATCAAGACGCAAAACAACACGCATGTTAAGCTGCGGCATCAACACTCAAAACAACACGCATGTTGAGCTGCAAAACAACACGCATCTTAAGCTGCAAAACAACACGCATCTTAAGCTGCAAAACAACACGCATCTTAAGCTGCAAAGCAACACGCATGTTAAGCTGCAGCATCAAGACGCAAAACAAGACGCATTTTAGGCTGCAGCACCAAGACGCAAAACAACACGCATGTTAAGCTGCAAAACAACACGCATGTTAAGCTGCAAAACAACACGCATGTTAAACTGCAGCATCAACACTCCTCTCATTTTAGGCTGCAGCCAGTTAAAGCAACACGCATGTTAAACTGCAGCATCAACACTCCTCTCATTTTAGGCTGCAGCCAGTTAAAAAATCAACTGACTCAAATTAAATCGAAGGCCCTCTTGTTACTCTGAAATCACGGGTGTGGAAGTATTGTTGCATTCATTCACGTCAGTTAGCCAATCACCAAATTGGTATTCTCAACTTAGCATGCAAAAAGATGATCTAGTTGTTTGTTTAACGTTTCTTTTGTTTACAACCTCACGGCATGGAACGGTTTCAAAATAAATATGCCTTTCAAAATAAAAGCCCCCCAAAACAGAATAGGAAAAGGGCAAAAATAAATAATAAATAAATAAATAATGACATGAGGAATGCATTAATAAAAAAGATCGAAAATCGAATCGAATCATGGCTTTAAAATCGAAAATTAAATCAAATCGAGGATTTGGAGAATCGTGGCACCCTAGTAATAATCAATGTGAAGTATTCAAATTACGGAATATTTTTAGTTAAAAGTAATTATGCCGATTTTAAAATAATATATATTGCTAACAAAATATATAACGTTTATGATTATGAATTAATAATATGAAATAGAAACAAGACGAGCCATTTTCTGTGTGTGTGGAGGGTTGAGCAGAGACTAGGATTGCCACTGCTGTGAATGATCTGTGTCCCGCGGTTTGCCTATATTTTTGTATTGTAATAAACACTGTCACACTTTTTTGAAACTATTTCAGCTTGTGTAGGCCTATCAGTGCTTTCTTAACATATTGAAGTTTTTTTTTTTTTTTTAAATACCGTGATACCGAAAACCGTGATAATTTTGATCACTATAACCTTGGGATTAAATTTTCATACCGTTACATCCCTACTGCTATCGTAGGATCACTTAACTTAGTGCCTCGAGTGTTAAGGCTTTGTGTGGCCTGGATATGTGTAGATAGCCTGACATAGCCTGGATATGTGTAGATAGCCTGACATAGCCTGGATATGTGTAGATAGCCTGGATATGTCTAACTTCCTTCTTAGTATACCCCACTGGTCACCCTCAAGTTCAGCAGAGATGAATGATGTCATCATGCCCTTTGACCTTTGACCCCTCTCCAGGTCACCCGTCCTGCCTGAAGTTCTCAGCTGCACTGACGGCCCATGTGAGGGTGTTGCCATGGCAATGCATCGAGTGTAAGACGTGCAGCTCGTGTCAGGTCCAGGGGAAGAACGCTGTAAGTGTGTGTGTGTGTGTGTAATGTAGCTGTGTGTGTGTGTGTGTGTGTAATGTAGCTGTGTGTGTAATGTAGCTGTGTGTGTGTGTGTGTGTGTGTGTGTGTGTGTGTGTGTGTGTGTGTATATAACGTAGCGTATGTGTGTAGTGTATAATGTAGATGTGTATATGTTAGGGCGCATCAACTGCCCCTCTTTCTCTCAAAATGTCTAACATTTACTTTTATTGGTGAACATTGTACATTTCCCCTAGCACATACTGTAATATGTGTACATTTCCCCAAGCACATACTGTAATATGTGTACATTTCCCCTAGCACATACTGTAACATCCGGCCCGCGTAAGGTCCGTGTACATTTCCCCTAGCACATACTGTAATATGAGTACATTTCCCCTAGCACATACTGTAATATGAGTACATTTCCCCTAGCACATACTGTAATATGTGCACATTTCCCCTAGCACATACTGTAATATGAGTACATTTCCCCTAGCACATACTGTAATATGAGTACATTTCCCCTAGCACATACTGTAATATGTGTACATTTCCCCTAGCACATACTGTAATATGTGTACATTTCCCCTAGCACATACTGTAATATGTGTACATTTCCCCTAGCACATACTGTAATATGTGCACATTTCCCCTAGCACATACTGTAATATGTGTACATTTCCCCTAGCACATACTGTAATATGTGTACATTTCCCCTAGCACATACTGTAATATGTGTACATTTCCCCTAGCACATACTGTAATATGAGTACATTTCCCCTAGCACATACTGTAACATACGGCCCGCGGGCCACATCCGGCCCGCGTAAGGTCCGTGTACATTTCCCCTAGCACATACTGTGATATGAGGCATATGAGAAACCTTCAGTCAGCGGAACCACCTCCAATCTCCACAATTTTTGACCTCCTCAACAAAACTGAAGGTGCATTGTGGTACCCCTAGATCATTATCAATCTTCACCAAACTTCATATTTATTGTTTATTCATCAGATGGCATAATGTTATCCACCACAGATGAGTTTTTGAGAGAAAGAGGGGCAGTTGGTACGCCCTAGTGTATGGTGTATAATGTAGGGGTGTGAATTTCTCCCTTTTAAAGGGATATTCCGCCATTTTTGGAAATACGCTCATTTTCCACCTCCCCTCGAGCAAAACAATCGATATTTACCTTGTTCCCGTTCATCCAGCCATTCTGTGAGTCTGGCGATACAACTTTTAGCTTCAGCCTAGCATAGATCATTGAATCGGATTAGACCATTAGCTTCTCGCCTGCTAGCTTTATGTTTAAAAGTGACTAAGATTTCTGGTAATTTTCCCATTTAAAACGTGTCTCCTCTCAAGTTAGAAAGTGCAATAAGACCAACTGAAAAAGAAACCTGGCGTTTTTCTAGGCTGATTTGACATGGAACTACACTCATCTGGCGTAACTTACAAACGTACCATAGGCGCAGTGATATCGTACGCAGCATCTGAAAATAGTCCCCATAGACAACAAGCAGTAGTAGTGCCAGTAGTTTGCAAGTTGCCTTGATTATTACGCCAGATGAGAGTGTAGTTCCATGGCAAATCTTTACACCCCTAATATAATGTTTACCCTAGTATAGTGTGTGTGTGTGTGTGTGTGTGTGTGTGTGTGTCTGTGTGTGTGTGTGTGTGTGTGTGTGTGTGTGTGTGAGAGCTGTGTTTTGTTTTTTGTTCAATTAATGCATCTTTTTTATTTTGTCAATTTCTCTTTCCTCCTCTCCCACCATTTCTCCCCCCTGCCCACCCCTCTCTCTCTGTCTCTCTCTGTCTCTCTCACTCTCTGTTCTTCTTTCTCCCTTCTCCTATCTCTCTTTCTCTCACTGTTATTCTCTTTCTCTCTCTCTCTCTCTCTCTCTCTCTCTCTCTCTCTCTCTCTCTCTCTCTCTCAGGACCAGATGTTGTTCTGTGACTCCTGTGATCGAGGCTTCCACATGGAGTGCTGTGACCCCCCCATCTCCAGAATGCCAAAAGGTAATACCCCCCCCCCCCCCATCTCTAGAATGGCCAAAGGTAATACCCCCACCCCCCCATCTCTAGAATGCCTAAAGGTAATGCCCCCCCATCTCCAGAATGCCCTCTCCATCTCCATCCCTCCATCTCTGTTCTTCTTTCCTCCACCACTCCTGTCTTTCTCTCTAGACGTATATCACCACTCCTGTCTTTTTCTCTAGACGTATATCACCACTCCTGTCTTTCTCTCTAGACGTATATCACCACTCCTGTCTTTCTCTCTAGGCGTATATCACCACTCCTGTCTTTCTTTCTAGGCGTATATCACCACTCCTGTCTTTCTCTCTAGAGGTATATCACCACTCCTGTCTTTCTCTCTAGACGTATATCACCACTCCTGTCTTTCTCTCTAGACGTATATCACCACTCCTGTCTTTCTCTATAGAGACGTATATCACCACTCCTGTCTTTCTCTCTAGACGTATATCACCACTCCTGTCTTTCTCTCTTTATGTCCACATACATTATATTGCCAAAACTATTGGGTCACCTGCCTTGACCCCCATATGAACTTCAGTCACATCCCATTCTTAAAGGGATAATCCGGAGTGAAATGCACTTTAGATCAATTTTTCGGACTATTGGGAGTACATACGTTGAGTTGACACCAAAATCATGTCATTCGGATGTATTTTGAGAAAGTTCGAGCTCACCGTTTTTAGCCAAAACTCGTTAGCCTGGAAGTGACGCGGGCATGTCTTTCGCCGCTACAAAACGCTATTTTTATACCTCTTCTACTGTTCCAAACAACACTACACTTACGTGGTAGTGAGTAGAGGGTCCCTAAAGCCAAACCGAAGTATCCCCAGGTCTTTATGTGGTCGGATAGAGAGTCCAGAATAAATTTAATCGAGTCAGTACCTTGGCTGACCATGACCATGCGTCACTTCCAGGCTAACGAGTTTTGGCTAAAAACGGTGAGCTCGAACTTTCTCAAAATACATCCAAATGACATGATTTTGGTGTCAACTCAACGTATGTACTCCCAATAGTCAAAAAATTGATCTAAAGTGCATTTCACTCCGGATAATCCCTTTAACCCGTAGGGTTTAATATGCCAAAACTATTGGGTCACCTGCCTTGACCCCCATATGAACTTCAGTCACATCCCATTCTTAACTCGTAGGGCTTAATATGCCAAAACTATTGGGTCACCTGCCTTGACCCCCATATGAACTTCAGTCACATCCCATTCTTAACTCGTAGGGCTTAATATGCCAAAACTATTGGGTCACCTGCCTTGACCCCCATATGAACTTCAGTCACATCCCATTCTTAACTCGTAGGGCTTAATATGCCAAAACTATTGGGTCACCTGCCTTGACCCCCATATGAACTTCAGTCACATCCCATTCTTAACTCGTAGGGCTTAATATGCCAAAACTATTGGGTCACCTGCCTTGACCCCCATATGAACTTCAGTCACATCCCATTCTTAACTCGTAGGGCTTAATATGACTTTGGTCCATCCTTTGCAGCTATAACAGCTTAAACTCTTCTGGGAAGGCTATCCACAAGGTTTAAGAGTGTGTCCATGGGCATTGCTGACCACATGACTATGGACCTTGCTTTGTGCACTGGTGTATCTTGAGATCTGAAATCTAGAATTTCAGATCTCAAACACGCACACAAACACTTAAACACGACCACATGGCCTTTAAGATCTCAAACACGCACACAAACACTTAAACACGACCACATGGCCTTTAAGATCTCAAACACGCACACAAACACTTAAACACGATCATATGGCCTTTAAGATCTCAAACACACACACAAACACTTAAACACGATCACATGGCCTTTAAGATCTCAAACACACACACACACACTTAAACACGATCATATGGCCTTTAAGATCTCTCTTTCTCTCACACACACACATAAACCCACTACATGGGACTACTGTACACTCTCTCACACACACACACACACACATAAACATAAACATACCCACTACATGGGTCTACGGTACACTCTCACACACACACACACACACACACACACACACACACACACACACACACACACACACACATACCCACTACATGGGACTACTGTACACACACACATACACACACACTCACGCCCACTACATGGGACTGCTGTACACACACACACAAACGTGGCAAACGTTTAATAATTTTTCTTAATATTAATCATTTTAAATGACTTCTTAATAATTAATATTGTAGGATAGGAGCAAGATTTGCACTTCCCAAGTGGGGAAATCATTTGCAAAATGAAAATCTCTCTCTCCCTCCCCCTCTTTCTCTCCCCCCCCTCTCTCTCTCCCTCTCCCTCTCTCTCTCCCTCTTTCTCTCCCCCTCCCTCCCTCTCTCCCTCCCTCTCTCCCTCTCTCTCAGGTTTGTGGGTGTGTCAGGTGTGTAAGCCACAGGACTGGGGCGAGAGGAGTCTCCTACACAAGACTGCCGCTCAGATCAAACGCCGCTATGCAAGGCCTGGACGACCCCGCAAACATCCACTGTGAGCACACACACACACACACACACACACACACACACACACACACACACACACACACACACACACACACACACACACACACACACACACACACCATTCACACTCACGTGTGCTGTCTCTGTTTCTCCCTAACACACACACACACACACACACACACACACACACGCAAATAGAGAAAATAAAAATCTCAATCAATGACCAATAACGTCAGTTATTGACAGGGTGTCAATCCTTGCTTCAAAAAAAGCTGATTTCCAAAAATAAAGAAAAAGGGCCAACTATAGGCTACCATTGTGTTATAAAAGGGCAACTATAGGCTACCATTGTGTTAGAAATAAAGAAAAAGGGCCAACTATAGGCTACCATTGTGTTATAAATAAAGAAAAAGGGCAACTATAGGCTACCATTGTGTTATAAATGAAGCAAAAGGGCAACTATAGGCTACCATTGTGTTATAAAAGGGCAACTATAGGCTGCCATTGTGTTATAAAAGGGCAACTATAGGCTACCATTGTGTTATAAATGAAGAAAAAGGGCAACTATAGGCTGCCATTGTGTTATAAAAGGGCCAACTATAGGCTACCATTGTGTTATAAATAAAGCAAAAGGGCCAACTATAGGCTACCATTGTGTTATAAATGAAGGTTCAAAATGACCCTGATGAAGGCGTAAGCTGAAACGTTTGCCAATAAAAAAAAAAATATTATCTTGAGGTCCCGAGTGTGCCACGACACTTTTGTTTAAATTTAACTTTTCATTTACCGCCGTGAGCACCTCCACAAGGTGTGCGTTTACTCTTCACAAACAAATAAATGAAGGTTCACCACTCTCACAACCTCGTTCAAAATCTTATTCAGGCCAGGCCTTGACATGAGCGCTTCCCTATGAATGAAACAGTCCGTCCGTCCCTTGCGCATCGGGCGCTACTCTCTTTATCACGGGCCATTTCTTTTACCGTCTGTGCGCCATCCTAGCAAAGGCCCTCACAGTTTTCCCATTTGATGTCATGTTCTGCCAGGTAGACTAATTGTTGAGAATGTTGAATAGCTCATCAGCAGTGGCCCTACTTTTGACATACTCGCAGAATAGAATATCTTCGCCCGCTGTCTAGTTATGCCTATGCGGTTTTGGATCGCCGGTTCGGCTGGACAGAGACCCAACGACGAGTGTGTCTTTACGCGAACGAACGCTGGTGCAAGTCAATTAATATCATAGAGAACATTTGCACGGCGATATCGAGTTGCTCAAGGTGGCATTACGTCCTCACTATCTCCCACGCGAGTTTTCCCAGCTGTTCGTCACTCTGGTGTACATTCCCAAAGCGAACAGTAACAACGCCTGTGAGATTATCTCTCAAGTAACCCACTCACTTCAAACGCGATCCCCTGATGCCCCAATCATTATCCTTGGGGTTATGAACAATTGCTCTTTGTCTAAAACACTCAGAGACTTCCATCAGTATGTTACATGCCCCACCAGGCATAGCAAAACATTGGACTTACGTTATTGTTCAGTAAAAAATGCATTCAAGTCCATCCCCCTCCCACCTTTAGGCTCATCTGACCGTACACCTCATCATACCTGACCCAGCACTGGCAGAGGATCTTAACAGGCTCTATGTCAGATTTGACACACATGAATTCAGTAACAGACATTCTGAACTCAAGAAGAGTCTTCTGGCACCCCCCCATTTATCCCTAGTTTTAATGAGCATAGTGTTGCTAGGTGCTTCAATCACTGCAGCCCAAAGAAAAGCCCTGGCCCAGATAACATCGGTGGCCGCATGCTTAAAGTGTGTGCTGAGCAGTTAGCCCCCATCTTCCATCACATATTAGCTTGTCACTCTCCCTGCAGAGGGTGCCATCTCTATGGAAGCAGTCTGTAGTGGTGCCTGTTGCTGAGGTCAGTCGGCCCCAAATCCTAAATGATTTCAGGCCGGTTGCCCTCACATCTCTTATTGCAAAATCCCTGGAGAAGCTGATCAAAGCTGAGCTCCTAATCAAGGTGGAACCTCTCTTGGATCCTTCCCAGTTTGCCTATAGATCCAAGAGGGGGGTGCAGGATGCTACCATCATTCTACTAATCCTTCTCTATAAACACCTGGAGGGTAGTGGGAATCATGCAAGGTTGCTCTTTATAGACTTTTCCTCTGCATTTGATACCATCCAACCCCAGCTTCTAGTTGAGAAACTACTGAACAACTTTAGCCTTGACCCAAGCTTGACCGGTTGGCTATTTGATTTCCTCACACAGCGAGTTCAGAGAGTGAGGGTAAACAAAGTGCTGTCCAGCAGCCTAACATCATCCACAGGCTCACCTCAGGGGTGTGTCCTCTCCCCCCTGTTGTACATACTGTGCACTAATGACTGCTGTAGCCAGCATGACAACAGGCACATTCTGATATTTGCAGACGACTCAGTAATTGTCAGTCTCCTGAACTCTCACGACAATGAGCATGGCCCTGTCATCTATGATTTTGTGTCCTGGTGAGAAGATGCTGTGAGATTGCAGAACAGCAATTGTGTCTTTGGACAGATAGCCAAGACATCCTTCAATTTTACTGCGCTCGTATCGAACATGAACAGGTTTTTTTTAGTTTCCACTGCAATTAAAATGCCGACGTCAGTCATTTTTTTCGAACTATGGTTCCAGGACAGACTAACATTTTCATCTGGTTAGTGATAAAAGAGTTTATATTAGGATCTGGTTAGTGATAAAAGGGTTCATATTAGGCCAACCTTGCATGCGTGTGTGCCTGGCATGTCGTGCCCCACAGTTTGAGAAACGCTGATGTACACATACACTCTCACACACACACACCGTGTACACATACACTCTCACACACACACCGTGTACACATACACTCTCACACACACACCGTGTACACATACACTCTCACACACACACACACACACCGTGTACACAATACACATACACTCTCACACACACACCGACTCTCTCCTCACACAGAAATAAAGACACACAAACATGAGTGTCCAGTAAGTCTCCTGGACCAGCTGTCTTCTCTCCAGATTCACCTGTGTGTGTGTGTGTGTGTGTGTGTGTGTGTGTTTGTTTATGTATCTTCAGCCCTGATCCAGAGCGTCCTGATTGGCCCATTGCATCTGATGATGGAGGAATGACCTTTGACCCTCAGGCCTCCTCCCCTGCAGATGACTCCACGACCTTTGCCCTTCCCACGTTCAACAAGAAGACCAAATCCCTGATCGACGGCCTGTCTCGCTTCTTCACCCCTTCCCCTGAGGGGCGGCGGCTTCGCGCAGACTCCTCCCATCCATCCCACAAGTCCAAGCGGGGATCACGGGGGTCACGCCCAAAGAACCGCCATTTGCACCCAAGACCCGCCTCGCAGCTTCCTCCGATCGATCGCAACGGCAGCTTTTCCCGCTGGCGTCTAAACCACACCCACTGCCATCGAAACCCCTCCCACGCGCAGCCGCACGCGCCGGCGTCTCTGGATGGCCTCCCCGGGAGCCTGCAGCACACACACACACTCTCTCACACACACACACACACACACTCTCACACACACTCACATCCAGGCAGCCTGCAGCACACACACACACACTCCCACCCGGGCAGCCTGCAGCACACACACACACACTCCCACCCAGGCAGCCTGCAGCACACACACACACACTCCCACCCGGGCAGCCTGCAGTTGAAGGGGCTGTTTGACGGGCTGTCGCACATCTACACGGCTCAGAGCGCCGGCCGCAGGAAAGCCCCGCCCACTTACGCACCGCCCAAGCGCTCACGCCATCACCGCTGGCAACCGCACAGGGGCGGAGTCACACTTGGAGCCGTGGTCATGGCCGGAGTGGCGCAGGGCTTCCCGCATGCTGATTGGCCACTGAAGAGGAAAAGGGGCCGTCCCTTTAAGAACCCCCCGCCCTTCCTGATGACGCAGCGGTTGCCGGGGCAACGCCCACTGGACACCCCACCACGCAGAGGCCGACCACCAGGAGTGAAGACCGCTCACGGTACACACACACACACACACACACACACATACACACATATATATACACACACACACACACATACACACACATATATATACACACACACACTCACACACACACACGCTCATACACACACACACACCACACAGAGGCCAACCACCAGTAGTGAAGACCGCTCACGGTACACACACACACATTCTCACACACACACACACACACACACACACACACACACACACACACACACACACACACACGTACATACACACACACATGGTTTGGGCGTCGGGCTTGTAACAGGAGGGTTGCCGGTTCGATCCCAGACCAGTCCACCACGGCTGAAGTGCCCTTGAGCAAGGCACCTAACCCCTCACTGCTCCCCGAGCGCCGCTGGTTGGGCAGGCAGCTCACTGCTCTGGGTTAGTGTGTGATTCACCTCACTGTGTGTGTGTTGTGTGTGTTCACTAATTCGGTTAAATTGGGTTAAATGCAGAGAAACAAATTTCCCTCATGGGATCAAAAAAGTATATATTCTTTTCTATTCTATTCACACACACTCACTCATACACTCATACACACGCACATGCTCGCTCATACACAACACACACACACACACATGCTCATATACACTGCCCTCCATACGTTTTGGAACATGTTAAAGTTGACTATAAAGAGGAATACAAAATCATCTTTTGGAAATTGACCTTAATG
The DNA here is from genome assembly GCF_963854185.1 of Sardina pilchardus. Taxonomy (NCBI): domain Eukaryota; kingdom Metazoa; phylum Chordata; class Actinopteri; order Clupeiformes; family Clupeidae; genus Sardina; species Sardina pilchardus. Next base: position 94,444 of record NC_085011.1, on the reverse strand, counting down.
CCTTAAATGAAAAAAAAAGTTAATTGGCCTTTTCTCACTTAAACACCCCTAACCCTAACCCATAGGAATGGGATCTGTTTGGCCTTTTCTCACTTAAACACCCCTAACCCTAACCCATAGGAATGGGATCTGTTTGGCCTTGTCTTACTTCTTACTTAACGCCATTTGTACCGCCTGTCCTATGGATGGACTTTTATATTGAAGCACTAGTTTTGATGTTACAGGAAGTAGAATCGTGTGTTTAGGTTTCGATTAAGATTGTCCAGTTTCCTGTGTGAATGTATTTTCTACGTTAGATTTCAGTAAACACGTGAAGTTGGAAACACATGCCTTGTTCTTTCATGAATAAGTTCATTTCAAATACAGTGTATTACTCAGGGGGCAAAACACCCCTAACCCATATGAATGTAATCTGTTTGGCCTTGTTCTTACTTACATATTGTAAAAGTTACCAACAAATACAGTGTATTCCAACAACCCTGATATTGTAGCCAAAAACTTCTTTAAGGGGTTTAAAACGTGTTGATTTTGAAACGTTATTGTAAAATTGTGACCACAATATATCCGAGGTGATTAGCAAAGCATCTGTCAGCAAACTAGCATGTTGCTAACTACACTCAGAAGCATCTGTCAGCAAACTAGCATGTTGCTAACTACACTCAGAACAGAAGCATCTGTCAACACACTAGCATGTTGCTAACTACACTCAGAAGCATCTGTCAACACACTAGCATGTTGCTAACTACATTCAGAAGCATCTGTCAACACACTAGCATGTTGCTAACTACACTCAGAAGCATCTGTCAGCAATCTAGCATGTTGCTAACTACACTCAGAAAAGAAGCATCTGTCAACACACTAGCATGTTGCTAACTACACTCAGAAGCATCTGTCAGCAATCTAGCATGTTGCTAACTACACTCAGAAAAGAAGCATCTGTCAACACACTAGCATGTTGCTAACTACACTCAGAAGCATCTGTCAACACACTAGCATGTTGCTAACTACACTCAGAAGCATCTGTCAGCAATCTAGCATGTTGCTAACTACACTCAGAAAAGAAGCATCTGTCAACACACTAGCATGTTGCTAACTACACTCAGAAGCATCTGTCAGCAATCTAGCATGTTGCTAACTACACTCAGAAAAGAAGCATCTGTCAACACACTAGCATGTTGCTAACTACACTCAGAAGCATCTGTCAGCAATCTAGCATGTTGCTAACTACACTCAGAAAAGAAGCATCTGTCAACACACTAGCATGTTGCTAACTACACTCAGAAGCATCTGTCAACACACTAGCATGTTGCTAACTACACTCAGAAGCATCTGTCAGCAATCTAGCATGTTGCTAACTACACTCAGAAAAGAAGCATCTGTCAACACACTAGCATGTTGCTAACTACACTCAGAAGCATCTGTCAGCAATCTAGCATGTTGCTAACTACACTCAGAAAAGAAGCATCTGTCAACACACTAGCATGTTGCTAACTACACTCAGAAGCATCTGTCAGCAATCTAGCATGTTCCTAACTACACTCAGAAAAGAAGCATCTGTCAACACACTAGCATGTTGCTAACTACACTCAGAAGCATCTGTCAACACACTAGCATGTTGCTAACTACACTCAGAAGCATCTGTCAGCAATCTAGCATGTTGCTAACTACACTCAGAAAAGAAGCATCTGTCAACACACTAGCATGTTGCTAACTACACTCAGAAGCATCTGTCAGCAATCTAGCATGTTGCTAACTACACTCAGAAAAGAAGCATCTGTCAACACACTAGCATGTTGCTAACTACACTCAGAAGCATCTGTCAACACACTAGCATGTTGCTAACTACACTCAGAAGCATCTGTCAACACACTAGCATGTTGCTAACTACACTCAGAAGCATCTGTCAGCAAACTAGCATGTTGCTAACTACATTCAGAAGCATCT